>NC_056725.1:494147045-494277045 GCF_019279795.1 Protopterus annectens | reverse complement strand
GCATATCAGTCTAGATGAGATTTTATCAAGGCTGTTCTTAGAGCTGTGAGGAACTGTTTTCCTGCATTTCAAGGAGAACATGGTTTGTGTTTGCACCAGAAGAAAGTACAAATAGATGAACAGTGAACAAATGGCTAGACATTCTGTCTATGTGAATATCCTGATAGCAGCTTTAATATGTGTGTGTTTTAGAGGAGCAAAAATGCACCACTTTTTAGGGAAGAGTTATACATGTATTTTAGAATGCCAAACAAACTGCGGATAGCAGCACTATGAAATAATTTTTATCAACAAATATTGTTCTTACCTTTTCAATTTACCTAATACCACTGCCAGTTCTTTTAACACTGCAGGGAGTAGTTTGTTTAAACTCTATACTTTATACCCGATACCTGCTCTTTCTAGCTCCTCTTTTGTTAGTTCCTTAACCATCCATCCATTCATTCTTTACTTCACACTTCCCATTCTTTTTCCAAACTAAGCACTCTCTGTAACATTGTCTGTTTTCCTCTTACTATGAATACTAACAAGAAGAGTTAATTTAGTATATATCTCTTCATTGTCCCCTTATATCCCCATCCTTCTTGGGGAGCCCTTCTCTTGAAATGCCCTCCTTCTCTTCCTTATATACTTGAAATTTGTGTATGTATCTCAGTGCTGGCTGTATCCGTTCCCTTAATTATAGGTTGTCTGTTCTTATGATCTTGACCGCTCTCTTCTATTCATGTCATAGTCTTCCTTCTCCTCTAGTCATTCCTTTATCCATCACCTCTGTGATGGGCAGGGGCTACAAGTTCTGACACTACTTTATTCAGTATTGGACTGTGCACTGGAGCTAGTAGTATAAAGGATGACTCCAACCACTGGGACACATTAAAGTACAAACGGCGTTTGACTTTAAGGATAGATGGCAAATGCACATTACTACCTTAGATAATAGCCAAGCCCAGCAACACCTATCTAATCTTCACATTGCCCAGCAAAACATTAGAGTAATATCACAGGCTCCCTGTCATTTCACCCACCTCAGACTGAGCCCAGTGCGCTTCAGTGCAATCTTGCCAACAGAAACTAAAACTTGATTAAAATTATATTACATGCATACATAAGCGCTCACACACACACACACACACACACACACACACACACACACACACACACACACACACACACACACACACACACACACACACACACACACACACACACACACACACACACACGCACACACACTCACGCACACACACACACACACACACACACACACACACACACACACACACACACACACACACACACACACACACACACACACACACACAAAATCAACAAAGTTAACAGATTTTAAAATACTCTGTTACCAGCTAGTAAAAAAGTAATGTCTTACGGCTTCTCCCGTTAGGAGTTGCCACAGCGGATCACTGTTCCACAGATTGAGTTTTTATGGTATTGACTTGCCAGCCTGTAGCTCGACCTTCACAGAACACACACGCACCTACTGCATGTCTTTAAAACTCACTCAACTGCAGAAAGGACATGCACACTCTGCACAGAAGGTGCTCCAACTGAGAATCGAACAGGAGAACATCTTGCTGTAAGGCAACAACACTAAACTCTGCACCACCAGCTAGTCAAAACTGAAAAAAAAGTCATGTTATTGTTTACCACTAAAATAAGCCAGGCATTAAATAAGTGAACGATAGCAATATCTCAAGCAGTGTCACATCACAGTGGGAGGATACCCTGTGTTTAGTCTTATCTGTAAAATGTACAACTCTTTTAACCGATACCCAAACCATGAGCCACAAGCATTCATAGTTAAATAGTAAAATACTTTACTTGAAATAAATAAATCAAAACATTTATTTTCCAAGTAAATATGCAAACAATGAAAGACTTTCACAAGAAATAAAAAAGTGAAGGGGAAGTCAATGAGCAGAGAAATCTATCTAACCTTTAAACTAAAATCTATCTGATTCTGGTTGAAGATGCACTATGCCCTCTCTGTCTATGACTTTTAAGTCAAAAATACAATTTTTAGAGTTTTTAGAGAGCGTATCTGAGTTTTAAAGGTTTCTATCAGCAGTAACTGCCCACTGACAAGGATTAACAGACAGTCCCTCTATTTATAAATTCCCGAACAGGAATTCTTGTGGCTTTAATCTAAATTCAGAAGATTACTTTATTGTTCTCACTGTTACATGTCCTAGGGGAAGGGGAAAAAATCAGCATGCCAGAGTCCAAATAAGGAAGGTCATCATGTGACCCAGTGCAGCGACCTCCAAGCAGAAAGCTCTACAATACTGCACATATTTGCAGTCAAGAAAGAAGCAATACTTAACTTCAGTACACTCGAGCACAGAAAAGGCGGCCATTTACCACTTTATACATTTTGCTTTACACATCACAGTTTGATGGAAAATGAAAGCACATTGTAACGTTTTTCACCTGTATTTATAAACAAGGATTTACATAACTTTTCAACTTGATACAGCTTTAGTAAAACTAGTTTACTTTTTACTCATTTTTCTTTTGATAGTTGCTAACATTTTAACACTATTTCACTTCTTCTTACAACACGTTTGCTTTTCTTTTCCCATACCCCTTTTCATCACCATTTTACTCATGATGACCACCTATGTTTTAAGCTTTTTCTTCACTCAGAACTGTCCACTTTGCTTCTCATTACTCAGTCTTTAATCCACCTCCCAGTTTCTCTACTAATTCCCATTGTTTCAATATTAGTATACTGTTTCCCAGTGTATTCCCTAATTCTATGAGATCCATAATTGTAGTTATAAATTACTGTTTAAGTTAACACTTGGTTTCTTTTATTCATATATTCCTCATTGTTCCATGGTCACTGCTTGCAAGACAGTTTCAAACCTCTTTCTCTCTGAAGTCATTCTGTATTTGTTTGCAGACATATTCTTGTTATTATTATTTATCATAGTAGTCCAACCATTAAGCATGTCATTAAGTCTCGTATCAACCATTTTTGGGTGACATTTTTATATTGTGTGTTGGAGAGTTGATAGAATTTATTTATTTTTATTTTTATTTTTTATTTTACATTTGTTGACCGGGCTAGTCTAACTGGATATATGTCCATTTTCAGTAGAGTCCTGGGGAGATAAGCTCTGAGGAAACAAACAAAATTGCATATACAAAAATTAATGTATACAATGAACATTGCAGGTGCAGTACAGAGAATAATCAAAGAGGTCATTCGTTCATAACATAGTGCAAAATATATAGATACAATTAGTACATTACAAAATGTAGTTGCAATACATCATAAAGAAAAAGATGGCAGCTGAATTATACAATATATTAGTATACAAGTAGTCATAAAGAAAACGTAGGAGCTGAAATTATACAATATATTAGTAAAAGTAGTCTCCTTAATGAGATTCTGAAGATGTAAGTAATAGTATAGAAGGACAAGGTAAGTTGTTATTAAGAAAAGGAACTTGATTACTGAGAAGAGGAGGGTAGGTTGAACCAAGTAAGAAGAGCTAGTTGATCAGTCAGGTTTAGTACAGGGGCACAACCAGCGTGTTCTGAGGAAAAGTTTCAATTTGGTTTTAGAGTGATATAGAGGGAAGAGAGGAAAGTTCGTTAGGAAGAAGGTTCCAGGATTTTCCAACAGTATTAGAGAAAAGAGAGTCCCAGCCCTGTTGTTTGATTTACAAATATTTACAAGAAGTTTATGTGATGATCGTAAGGTCTTTAGATTGTTGTAGTGGGTAATGAGGGTAGATAGTATACGGGTACTGGTAGGTTGGTAAAGGGTTTTATGGGCAATGGTCAGTTGGTGGAATTTAAGCTGATTTTGTAATTCAAGCCATCCTAGCTGATTTAGATTAAAACAGTGGTGGGTTCTGAAAGGGTTACCTGTAGCAAATCTGACTGTGTTATTGCAGGAGTTTTCCATTTTATTAAGGTAGTTTTTAGAGAGATTAGTATATATGGGTGAGGAATAGAGGAGAGTAAAAATTAGATGGGTGTGAGCAACAGTTATTTTAGCTGCAGGAGAGAGGAAGGGTTTGATCCTGTAGAGAGAGCCTAGTTTTCTATTAACAGATTTTAGAGTACTGTTAATATGGGTGTCGAAGTTAAGGTTGTTATCTATGGTGATACCTAGTAGTTTGGTAGTTGGATCTGGGGATATTAGAGTACCTTTATTTGATGTTAATGTGAAGTCTATTGGGGGGGACTTACAAGTAGGAGTAAAAAGGAGGAGTTTTTTTGGGGGGGTTCAGAAGGACACAGCGATGTGTAAACCACTGTTCAACTGTGTTAAACACATTTTGGGTAAGGGAGTGAAGTTCAGATATAGATGTGGCTGAGCATATAAGTGTGGAATCATCTGCATATTGTATGCATGTAGCTTGGGGCATTGCTAGGTGAAGGTCGTTGATAAATATAGAAAACAGGAGAGGTCCTAATATGAACCCTTGAGGAACACCAATGTTAACGGGCAGATGTGTAGATAGAATGTTATGCCAAAGTACAGCCTGTTGTCTGTTATCTACATAGGACTGGAACCATTTTATAGCTAGTGCATCTAGTGACAGGGATTTGAGGATATTTATAAGTATCTGGTGATTTACCATATCGAATGCCTTAGACAGATCTATAAATAATGCAGAGGAAAGCATATTGAGGTTACGATTTTTGTTAATACAGTCAGTAAAGGAAAGGAGGGCAGCAGTGGTGCTGTGGGAAGGTCTGAAACCATGTTGAGAGTTTGAAAGTAAGTTATTTTGGATTAGGTGGTATAGCAATTGTCTGTGGATGCATTTTTCCATGATCTTTGCTAAGGGAGAAAGTAGGGCTATGGGACGGTAATTGGAGAGTTCAGTAGAGTTCCCACCCTTGTGAAGGGGGATAATATAGGATACTTTCCAGATTTTAGGGATGTGTCCTTCACTGATGGTTCTATTGATGAGAATGGAAATGGGATAGGCGATGGATTTGGCTGCCTTTTGTAGATATTCAGCGGGTAGTTGGTCTGCTGAAGGAGTGCACGGTTTCAGTTTTTGGATAAGGGTAAGAATATATGTTGTTGGGACTGGTTGGAAGAGAAATGGAGGGGATGGGTTAGAGTTGGATATAGTTAAGTTCTGAGTAGATAACTGACTGGCAAGAGTTTGAATGGCCTCAGTGAAAAAGGTATTAAATGCATTAGCAGTCTGCTTGGGATTCTCCTGGTCTGTGCCTTGTAGGTTTGGTGTGATGGATTGACCTGGGTGTAATAATTGATTAATAGTCACCCAGAACTTTTGTGGTTTATTATGGAGAGTCTGCTGGAATTGTAGGTAGTAGTTTCTTTTGTCAGACAGTATAGCTTTTTTAGTTTCATTTCTCAGCTGTCTGAAGTTTTGTTGGTCTACTGGGTTTTTAGTTAAACAAGATTTATTCCAGTATTTATTTCTGAGATGGATTTTTTGCCTGGTTTCTTTTGAAAGCCATGGGGCAGATTTAGTTCTCATTCTAATGGAGCAGGTTGGTGCATGGTCTAGTATGGCTAGGAAGTTAGAATTAAAGTAATTAACAGCTTCCTCCAGTGTGAGATATTTTAAGGGAGACCAGTTACATGCTCTTACTTCTCTCTGGAAGAGATCGGGGTTGAAGTTTTTCTTGGTTCTAATTGTCCTAGATATGGTTGGATTAGGTAGATTGGATTTAAGCCTAATGATGTAGGTTAGTGAGTGGTCACTTACATCATCAGGGAGGGTTCCAGCTTCATATGTCTGGGGATGATTATTTATGAGAATCCAATCTAAGGTACTTGCTTTCTTATTAGGCTTGTTTATCCTGGAAGGGGAGGTAATGGTTTGAGAAAAACTAAAAAGGTTAATATGGCTGGTAGGGTGGCTACTGCTACAACACTTCCAATCAATGTTAAAATCACCTAGGATTATGGTTTCTTGGGGTAAATTTTGGGATAACCAACAAAGGATATTTTCTATGGTGGCAATGTTATTACCAGGAGGAAGATAGATGCAGATAATATAGATGGATCTGAATGTGTTAAGTTGAAGCTTGGTAATAAGAATTTCAGCGTTGGAGTCTTGAGGTGGTTTATAGTCGTAGGTAGTAATCTGTAACCCAGATTTAAATAGGATAGCTACACCACCACCCTTTTTGGTTGCACGGTCAAGTCACAAAATATTATAACTGGGTGGGATGACTTCATTGTCTTTTGGATGAAATCATCGACTACATTGGAAAACCAACAGCTTATGTAAAATTTAAATGGAGGGTAGATAAAAAAAATTGTATGTTTTGAATGTCAAATAAATAAAAAAAAATTGGAGAAAAGTTTTTTTGTATCCTCTATTTATAGAAAGGATACTTATTCAAATTCATTTTTGCATTTTCAAAGTCACCATTCATACCATCAAAAAAGGGGCATTCTGAAAGGACAGATGGTAAGTCTGGTGTGCATAATTAGTGATGATGCTACCTTGGACATGGAGCTTCATCAACTTTTAGAAATGTTTTTGAATAGGGACTACCTCAAAGAACTCATTCTCCAAGTGAAGGAAGAGGTTTTAAAAGGAAGAAATGATTATTTTAAACAAAATTTGGGGAACCCTGAATGTATTGTACCCAATCATATAGATGGATAGTAATATTGTGACACTGACTAGATCACTTTTGTTAGTTTTACCATTTAGTATAGATACACCTTCTTGTATTTATGAAACGTGGGACAAGTATTTCTCTGAAGAGATGAAACAGTGATTGGGTTTCCACACCAAATAATAGCACATGCTAGAGGGAAAATATTAAAGAATCATTAGAAAGTAAAAATGAAGAGGTTAGTTCACAGAAAAAAAAAAGAATGAGGAGGTGTGGCCAATGCAAATGTTATAAATTTATGAATGACAGGCCTAGCTTTATGGTAGAAGGTTACTCAAAATCAGTTCCATGTCCAGGTTGCTTTAACTGTAAGAATAAAGACATGGTATTTGTTGCCAATTGCCTTTCACGCCCAACCTTTTATATGGAGAAAATGGAGAAAAGACTTAGGGAGGAATATAGGAACATAATTATGATATCAAGCAGCTAACAGTAAGATTGCATTGTTTAAACATTTGTTGACGTTAAAATTTTAAATGTTTTTTATATTTCATTGTTGACAAGGTAATAATCAATAATAAGGGAGGTACATGGAATACCTTTTTTGAAATGAAAGAGTTTCAATGACAGCTTTAATTAAATGCAACCAAGGGCCGTGGTTTATTTCCATTCTGACTGTGCTTAAAATGCAATCTATGAAAGTGTGACTAAGTAAATTATATTTTTATAAGTTAAATTAAACACTAAAAAGGTTGTAAATTTTGGTTACATTTTATGAGTCACTTATTTATTCAATATGAGATGATTTTATGATAAGGGATAGTTGATCCATGTTATATATTTTACATTATACAATGACCCCCCATTAATATTCCCAAACTCATTTAACATAGCGAGACAGATTGTAAAAAGAAACAGAGAGCTTGCTTTCTTCGTTGCTTTTGCCCACAGCTCTGATGTACTGCGTAAGTATACGCATGCACAGTACATCAGAACTGCCGCAGAATACCAGTCAGCTGCGGAAGGGCAGCAAGGAGGCATTATACAATGCCATTATTTAAGAAAGTATTTTTTTTTCTTAAATAATGTCATTGTAATAACCACTTCTGGTGTGGGTAATGCTGGATTTACCGGTTGGCTTTGTTTGGCCACCGGCTTCACCGTGACCAAACCACACCAACCGTAGGTAAATCCAGCATTACCCACACCCAGGCGTGGGTTATTGCTATAATACATTTGTATGACATGTTCTTTTTTTAATTCTTTAATGAAGGATGCAAAGTATGAGATTAGCATCTGTTTGATAACACCACAGGATTCATAATGTGGAGACACCATTGTTTTAAAAAGATTTTGGTCTGAATGATTTTTAGTTTATAGAATCATAGGGGGGCCTTTGTAAGCCTAGCCAAAATTTCCCAAAAGAATAATGCTGTCCTGTATTTAGAGCCAGGCATTTATAAGCCACCTCTGTCCATAAGGGACATGAGTGTCAGGCCCGGTGTAAATTTCCTATTCCCCATCCGCTGGTCTAGGTTAATCTGCAACATTATCAAACATTGCAACCCCAGAATCTAAATTCTTAACAGCAATAGGAAATTAAAGATGTCTTTCATGAGAACAATTAGTTCTGATGAAGTCCATTAAATCTATAAGAACAAAAGCATTAAACTGAGATACAATAAAGGATTCAATTTATATTCTTGGTGTGACTGAATTCATTCATTTTCTTTTGTTTGTTGGTGTTTGAATAGTGGTATGCTAAACGATTTTTCTCTTATGAACCTCCCCAGTTTTCCTGGTCCCACTTATAATTTTGCTACCAGCATTTCTTTCCTTCTTTCTTTTCTTTTATTTTTGTTTGTTTTACCCATACTTTTCCCATCTTTTCTCTTCTCTTATATACATTGCTCTTCTGCTTGGCTCATCTCTTCTATAAATCCCCTAACCTGCTAAACCCACATATCACTGTCTTGATTATTGGGGCCTGCATTTCTGGAGCTCCCACTATATCTATGTTTCCCTTTAATGTAACTGCTTGAGGTTGCATATTTTGTTCTCCTCTCTTCCAGCAGTGTAAGACATGTCACTCCATCACTCTTATTTCATTTCCTGACTTCACATCTTCACAGTGTCCTCCATTGTCCTCCTTTCTCCTTCTTCTGCTCCTCCTTTCATTTTCTTCCCATCTGTCTACCTCTTCACTGTGTTTAAAAGTAACCTTGGCACTTTAATACTCCTACAGTCCCACTTCTGGCCCATTTGTCATTTCTACACTCAAGCATAGCTGGTTTCTAAGCATAGCTGGTTTCTGAGATAGTTATTTCTATTTTCATGTGTTCTCATACATATACCAGTACCTAAATCTTTGCACTGTACACATTTCTAAAAAAACATTGATAGCCCTCCATGATTTTTAATTCCTTCATTCCTTTCCTTGTCTGTACTTGTCACCAGTAGAATCCCAAATCTCTCTCCCAGTTCTACTGTCCACTTCTTTATTGCTTTCACATTCTGTTCACTAACTTATCTCTTCCAACACTCCCACATTCACAGCAACATGATTACACATTTACTTCCTTCTACCACTTTTGATCCATGTAATGATGGAAACTTCCTACAATAGTAGATGTGGCTGCTTCAACCACATCTTCCTCTTCATATTCTTTACCATATTCTTAGATATCTTTGCTTTTTTTATTTTCATCATTGCTGTTATCCCTTTCCTGGTTTTCTCTTAATCTTTGCCTCTTCCCAATCATTCTTCCCTTTTGCTGCATCCTGATTACATTTTCAAACTCCTCATGTACCTTACCACGTCTTTTCATCTCTTAACCTTCATCACCTTACTCATTACTATCCTCTTCCTCATTTCCAGCTCCTCACTCTTTCGGCCACTCCCTCTTCTCTGCACATGGCCTTAATGGTCATCCTCCTCTCCTTACTTTCCAGTTTTTCCCATAGGCTTGCTCTGTGGAGTTACCTAAGCTTAGTAATCTTTTCTCATGTGCTTCCAATGTGCACATTAAGTGTCTGTAAATAATGTCATGCAGGGCCACCCACTCATGATGCTTTCACAATATCTGCAACATCATCAAACATTGCAACCCTAGAATCAGAATACTTAACTATAAAAGTAAATTAAGGATGTATTTCATAAGAACAATTAACTATGAATGTGTGTGTGTGTGTGTATGTGTGTGTGTGTGTGTGTGTGTGTGTGTGTGTGTGTGTGTGTGTGTGTGTGTGTGTGTGTGTGTGTGTGTGTGTGTGTGTGTGGTTTGTGTCTGAGTCTGTGTCAGTGTGCACCTATTCATAAAATGGGCAAGGAAAATCAGATTGCTAGTTACCGGTGCAGCAAGTCTGTTCCCTGCATGGGACAAAAGTAATGCAGGCCCCCAGAGCTAAAAGTCAGTCACATAGCCCTATTCCCTCACATATTTCAAAATTCAACAAACTGACATCACCTTGAATAGTTATTTAGCAGGGAAAAACTATAAAACACAGAAGTGTTCCAAAAACAGGAAAGCAAACCACCAAATTTATAAAAAACAACACAAACACCAAAAATACACACTTCAACTCAAATATATTGCTGATTCTGCATAAAATTATACTAATAAAGAAATAGAATAAAACTGTACTCTGGACTGGGACTCAAATTAAAGATACTTCACAGTAATGCAATCATTAAAAACTCAAAATCTGAGTACATTATAGGTTCATAGGTTCATAGTTGTTTATTAGACTAATGAACACAAGGGCCTTTTTAAGCCTAGCCATGCATCCCAAATCTCTGACAAGTTCTGATACACTTGACAAGTGTAAGCATGGGCCTGGGAGATAAACCATTTACAGGTTACCTCTGTCCATTAGAGACACAGATGCCAAACCAAGGATGAATTTCCGGTTTCCCATCCAATTGTCTAAGTTGCACTTGAACTGGGTTAGGGAGGAACTCTGCTTCACATGGATGGGGAACTTGTTCCATAGGTGGGGTAGTCTTTGGAATACATACCTATCTCTCCAGCAGGTCCTATTTATATAACAGGCAAGGTTTAAGTCTTTAGAACAGGTAATTTTGGAGCTGTTTGTTTTGTATATATGTAGAAGGCCCATCAGAGTGCGGTCTGACAATGCCCTGTATGCCAGACATAGATGTCCCCTCAAAATGTGTAGGAGACAGAATACAGGGATAGGGCCTTGAGGTGGTCTGCATAAAACATATTACTTATGCCCTGTATTCTTTGACTGAGGAACCTCTGTGGATGTTCCAGTTGTTGGATATGCCTGGTTAGGTACCATCCCAAAGGGGACATTGTACTCAATAGGTCAGATGAATCCCGACTACAGTGGAATAATGACTTCCTTGGACTTAGATGCCATACCTTCATTTATAAGTTGCGCAACATAGAATGATTGCCTCACCACTGTACACACGTGATGATCAAAGGCTAGATTACTATCTATGTGTGTCTCTAAGTCCCTGACTACTGGGTCAGTTCTAAGGGGTGTGTTGTCAATATGATAATTACCAGGGATGGATGACTTCCCAAAGGATACTATTATGCATTTCTTGGAGTTTAGTTTTAGTCCATGGTGCTGACACCAGTTGTTTGTCTGTGTCCGCCCCTCCTGGAGAACATTTGTGCCAGTGTGAGATTCAATGACAGCTCCTAATTTGCAATCATTTGCAAATTTAGTCAGCCAAAGACCATTGACATTGACCTTGACTTCAGAGAAGTAAATGCCAAAAAGGAACGGTCCAAGGACTGATCCCTGAGAGACTCCACTTGTGACTGGCTTCTGTGTAGAGGTGGACTCCCCAATTCTAAGTTCATGGGTCCTGTCTGTGAGCCAGGTGGCTATCTACTGGGTGACATACGGGTTTGTACCTAACCTCTTGAGTTTGTCAACAATACCCAAGTGGGGTATTGTGTCAAATGCCTTGGTCAAGTCAAGGTAGGCAGTGTGAATGACTTTGCCCTCATCCATCGCTTTGGTGACCTTCTCGAAGAAGTCTATCAGGTTGAGTAGGCATGATCTGCCCTTGACAAAACCAAACTGGGTTGAGTCCAGTGTCTGGAGCCATGATAATTCTTTCCATGGCTTTACATATAAGACTAGTGAGACTTATGGGTCTGTAGTTTCCAGGGTCTGTAGATGGCCCACCTTTGTGCAGAGGGATGACTGTTGCCTTTCTCCATTCATGAGGCATGAAGCTTGTTTGAAGGCTACAGTTAAATAGTAATTCCAGAGGCCTTGACAGGTCATGTTTCATGCTATTTAGAAGGCATCCTGGGGTATTGTCTGGGCCCAGTGACACAGGGTTCTTGGTCTTAGAGAGAACATTAAGGACCTGTTCCCTAGTGATAGTAGAGGGAGTTATATTTGATGATATTTCCTGAGGAAAGGTTGAGATGGGTAAAGTTGGAGCTGAATTTATCAGCCAGAAGGTTTGCTATATCTTCTGGCTCATTACCTGATTAGGAACATTAAAAGACTTTCAAAAATATGAAAAAAATAGCCTCATGAAGAAAGTGAAAGCATGAACTCCACAAAACGGAAAATTAAGCAGTGTATGAAGGGACATGAAGTAAATGACATGAATCAAAGTAGAGTCCAGTCCCTGTAGCAGCAGAAAACAGTCAGACACTGTAACCAAGGGGTCAGATTACACAGATACACACAAATGAAGTAGAAAGACACTGCATGAATATGAAAACATATTAGAACAAAAATAAAACACACATAAAATTATTTTAGAAACCCAATTAAGGACAACAAAAATACCATCAGTTAAACTACTTAAAAAGCGATGTCATAGGGAGAGCATTACTGCTTGCATATATGTGATTTTTCTGTTGCTGGGTGATGTCATTAAATGATTTTCCTTTGTTTATTTTTACAATGCACTAAGCAAATCATCAGCTAAACCATACTGCAAAAAAAATAATGGAGCAGGAAAATTTCTCCTTACATATATGTGTCTTTCAGTTGTTGAAGTTGCTGTGATGCCCCACCACTGGATCAGTAATCAAGGAGCTTGAATCATCACCACTGGCAAGAGCAGGGGATGTGCACTAGGAGGATGACAGCTACACGCACACAGTATTTTCAGATGCAGCTCTCTGCATCAAGTGCAATTTCCCTTAAGAGCTCACAGAGACCACAGTCAGTCTGGGGCTGGTTTCTCCCTCTTTCTCCAGATCCCCAATAAGATTCTCCACTATCACAGCTATAGAGTTGAGGTGTCAGCTGAGTGGCCAAGCCAAAACCTTCAGCACACTCTCTGTCCAACCATTGCTTCGTGTCCCTGCCCAAGTAGCTGACACGCACATTCTTTGAGGTTTGATTTACACAAACACACACACACACACACACACACACACACACACACACACACACACACACACACACACACATGCACACACACAGAACTGGAAAGACTGGCACAGGTTTACTTGCTATGCCTCTTTTGCCCAGACTATAAGGTAGTTATCACTGCCACCATCCAACTCCTCATCAACTACTTTAAGGCCCTTAACAAAGAGTGTCTAATCTTTCTATGTAATATTAATATTAATATAGATGGTAGTTTGACCAAGAGCAAGGCTATTTAGGAGTGGCCCACACAGTGTCACCAAATATATCTACAAGTACTCTGAAAACATAAGTGTCTCTAGACAGATCAGCCACAATGAAAGGTTTAAATATATTTAATAATAAATAATAAAAGAACAAGAAAATTTCTCAGTATATATTCATAGTGACATCAGAGTTCAAAATCACAGGAACTATTTAGAACAACATTGCAGAACAGTCTCAAATAAATAAGAAAAATATCTAAACTAAGCTTTGCTATATTCCTGATTATATCTAAGATAATTATACTATTCTCTAGAAACTTACTTCATCAGAGTAAGGCAGATGTGGAGCGAATAGGTCTTGTTAAGTCCAAGACAGAATACAGAATGCCCTGCCTCTCTCATTGAGTTCTCAAATTAAAATCTCAAATATTACTGCTGGGATAGCTTGAAGAATGACATTATTTCTTGTCATATGACTCTATCCCAGGAGAAACCTTCACTGCTGGAAGCTGGCAGTATTTATCATCTCCCTGTAAAAATACATAAACCTCAGATCTTTGGCAGATACTGGAAGCCATAAAACAATTGCATTCCTTCATACTTTCAGAGGTAGTAATTAGTTCACTTTGAAGACAATACAGAAAGCTTCTCAGCACAGACGCTGCATCTACCATACAGTTGCAACACGAACATCTAATATAATCATGTTGATATTCACAAATTACATATAATTATTTACAAAATTCCAGATAGCTGCACTGGCAGTATCTCCCTTTGTCACAATTGCCATTAGTATGATTACTCTTATGAATTCTTTTGAAGCTGTGTTGCCTGCAAAACAATGTACATATGTTTACAAAGTACTGTATTTTACACACCTGGACTTATTCAGCTACCAGAATTGAGTGCTGCATTGTTTCATCACCTGTGTATGAACTAGGCTATGCAACAGCACACTATTAATTCCAGCCTCATTAAGCACTTTTGTGGTGTCAGATAAGAGCTTTTATCATGCCTCACATACATCATCCACTGCAGAACAGCATAAGTGAAATATGAGAGCTTAGAAAGCTGTAACAGGCTTTGTGCTGCTGGAGCAGACGAAAGTCAGTAACCCCTTTTAAAGTTGTTTGTTGATGAGAGGTGCACTGTACTTCTGGCTGCTGTCTATGTGGCAAAGATAAGTGTGTTACAGCTTAGAAAGCTATAAATTATTTACAGCTCCTACACATGATTTGTCTAGGTAAATGATAAAACATCAGGGTGGTAAACTCTCCCTGTATTACAAAGAATTTTATTCAGGTTTCTCCAAACATAACGTCTAGTAAGTTTTCATAGAGTGGCACAGCAACACAACTTGCCCTGCAATGATCTGCTGAATCATATTCTGGAAAGTGACTCAGTAGGTGGCACAAAAAAACTAAGACAGAAAGATAAAAAAGATAGTCAGATACCCTTCATAAGGAATGCCAGCAACAAAACAACCTGACCACCAGTCCACAGGACATCAAAGGCAGATGGAATGAGTATGTCCAGTAGCTTCCAAATGAAGAAAACCCCACAGAAGATGTACTGCCCCAGAAATGGCCTATGATGAGAAGGAGAGGAGCCCACCCTAGAAAAATTAAGAACAAGCACTAAGTAAAATGATGTCAGGGAAAGCAGCAGGCTCATATGAGGTCATGGCAGATGTGATAAAGATGCTGGGTGAGATAGGGGAGAAATGGCTCCTGAGGGTACTCATAGCAGTGTGTAGAGAGTGGTGTATCCCAGATGACTGGAGAATAAGCATACTCCTGCCAGTGTACAAGAACAAAGGGGACATCCACAAGTGTGGGCAGTGCAGAGGGATCAAACTCCTGTCACACTGCATGAAAGTTCTGGAGAAGGTGATTGATAAATGGATATGCAGAGAAGTAGAATGCAAGATGGGAGATGAGAAGTTTACAGATCAGGATGCAGTACAACCGACACAATGTTTGCAGTGAGACAGATACTTGAGAAGAAGCTAGAAATGAGGAAAGAGTCCAACTGGGCATTCCTAGACTTGGAGAAAGCATATGACAAGGTCCCAAGAAAGCTGATTTGGGCAGTTCTGTGATGGTTTGAGGTCCCAGAAACATTGCTAGAATTAGTGCAGGTTATGTAGAAGAACCCAATGACTCAGGTACAGTATTTGGTCCCACAGAGGGGTTCCCAGTGGGAGCGGGTGTACACCAGGGTTCAGCTCTGAGCCCACTGCTGTTCATACTGGTGATGGATTATTTCAGCAAACAGGTTGGTGGGGACAGATCAACAAATTTGCTATATGCAGACGATGTGGCATTACAGGCAAACTCTGAGCAGGAACTTCAGCAAAGGATAGTGGAATGGAATGAAAACCTGAATGCACATGGGATGAAACTAAGCACAATAAGACAGTGGTAATGGCAGAAAATTGGGGAAATCAGAAGAAGCTAAGACTTGAGATAGAAGGGAAAACATTGGAACAGGTAAAAAGCTTCAAGTATCTGGGAGGGGTGGTTGAGGAGAAGGGAGGTCTTAATGAAGAGGTCAAAGCAAGAACCAAAGGGGCTGCAGCCAACTGGCATAGAGTCTGAGGTGTAGTCTATGACAGAAGAATGCCAAAGAAGCTGAAAAGTAAGGTGGACAAGACAGTGGTCCAGTCAGTACTACTGTATGGTACAGAAACCTGAGCAGTAAAGGCAGAGCAGACGAGGAAGCTAGAGGTGATGGAAATGAAGTTCCTGAGAAGGGTGGTAGGATGCACACTGTGGGACAGATGAAGTAATGAGGACAAAAAAGCAGAAGCCAAAGTAGCTCAAATTGCAGAAAAAAATCAAAGAGAATAGATTATGGTGGTTCAGACCCATGTTTAGGAAAGTGGAAGACAATCTGGTGAAGAAGATATGGGACAGACAGGAAGAAGGTAAGAGGAAACAAGGATGTCCAGCAAAGAGGTGGATGGATAGTGTAAAAAAAGATCTGTTGCAGTCAGGCATGAGTGTTGAAGAAGGCAGGAGTGTGGCATTGAATCGAGAGAGATGATGACAATCAACACGATACCCTGACCCCATGCAAAAAAAATGGTAAAAAGGGTGCTGATGATGATGAAGTGGTTGTAATAAGAGACTTGATCATAATTCTCTGTCTTGCCCTGTGTGTGTTTTTGTGTGTGTGTGTGTGTGTGTGTGTGTGTGTGTGTGTGTGTGTGTGTGTGTGTGTGTGTGTATATATATACACACACACACACACACACACACACACACACACACACACACACACACACACACACACACACACACACATACACATGCACACACACACATATATGTATGTATGTATGTATATGTATACATATATATATATATATATATATATATATATATATATATATATATATATATACAGTAATATACTGTGTGGGGTCACACAAGTGACCCCAAAAAAGTATAACAGTTGTATAAAAATGGCTATAGCAGTATTATTCAAAGATGGTTGAAAAAAAGAATGATTTTTTTAAAGGAGTAGTGATTCTTTCAGTTCTATTTTTTTCTATGAGAACAGAAGGATGCCTATTGTAGTAGTGAGAACTATATATTTTTAATGATCTAGTGAATACATTTAGAAAGAGGGATTAAAGAAATCATCTGAGAAAATGTTTGTACTTCGTGAAAGGAGACTTTGCTTCCAGAAAAGTGGCTCTGATATAGACAGTCTCCCAGTATTGTTGCACGATTACATTGTTACTTTCTCTGTGCGGCTTTAGAGTGAGAATTTAATGTCGTTGTGAGTTTCACCACAATATGTTGTATTGTGCAAGCTGGCAGTGCCCTTTTCAGTTTTTGTTCCATTTCTCTTCACTGTAGTGTGACTGTGGAGTTTGTATATATATAATTTTTTTTTGGGGGGGGGGGGCGCTGCAGGGGGGGGTCTTGCACCTGCAAATAACAATAAAAATTCTATGTTTTTTCAGTTTACTGTTTTTGGCAAGCAGAAAAATAGTACTTCGCGTATGTGTAAGTAAATTTTATCTTCTTCAGTCAAGAAAGGCCTGGAAGGAGAAACTTGAAAGTTGCTCTTGACAAAGAAATCCTGAGAGATCTATTAGCACAGACTCACCAGTATAAGACTGAGTTAAAGATGTTTGTTGTGCTTTTGGTTGAACCACAAAATTTTGCCACAAATTCAGAGAGGTTGCCATGATGTGTAAACATCTTTTCTCCACTGAAAGACAACTCTAGCATGGAGCTTTTGCATGAAGATGTGCAGTAGCTCAGTGGGCTATCTCTATGACCATGCTGTATACAAATAAGACAGTTCAGGGGGGAGAGATATGCTAATTAGCCATGTGCTCCCCCCCAAGAACTTCTGTGATATGGCATTTACTCTGCCAAGTGAGTCAGGGAACTTAACACTGCCACTTCTGGCCACTTGTGGTAAAAAATATGGCTAAAAGGTGTTGTTCATCCATGGTAATAGAGGTAAGTGCTAGAGAGATCAGTTGTCAGGTAGTTTTAGGGTGCGTGTGAGTGCGTGTATTTGAGGGGCTGCATGTATGAATGCATGGGAAATAGCAATAGAGGGGTTAGGTACAGAGAAGGTGAGGTAGGTAGGTGTGTGTGTGTGTGTGTGTGTGTGTGTGTGTGTGTGTGTGTGTGTGTGTGTGTGTGTGTGTGTGTGCGTCACTTGGGGTGGCTGTCATACTTCCACACAGTTCTAGACAAACAAGCAATTTACTCCTTCACACAATTTTCTTAATCCCCCTCATCATGTGATTTTTGAAGCTGTTTAGTACACAGAAAAGCATAATACATGACTAACATATTAGTGTCACCAATAATTTAAAGAAAGAGGACACCACCCTTTTTCTGAAGCAAAACTAAACGACCTTATGTGGTAGAATTTTGTGATACAGTTCATTAAAGTCTACATATTTTTGATAGTGTGCTTATATTTCTCCTCCATTTTTGTCACTCTGTTTTATATGTGATACTGAGCATTATCCCACATTCCTGCTGGAAGCAGAAAGAGTTATGTGCTGTTTGATATTTACATTTTAGCTAATTAGATGCCAAGAATTTTAGTTGGATGTTCATATTTTTCAAGGGACATCGGTTCTATTTTCAATGTCTGCAGATTGAGAGGTATGCTCACAATGAATGCAATTGTCTAAGTAAATTCCCTAGAAATGAAATGTTTTAATATATTTCAAACTTAAAATAAAAATAAAGAAAACACTCACTGCAATTAGCCAGTCATAAAATACCATCAAAACAGACCCAGTTCTAACTATCCAAGCTACTTGAGACTAAACTAAATAAAATCCTAACCAAACTATAAAACTGACAACCCCCCCCCCCCAACATAACTCTCAATACACTGCTACTGCTTTATTTATTTGCATTTGTTTACTGAGATATAGGTGGACAATGGAGCATCAAAGAAGAAATAAATACATACATACATACATACATACATACATACATACATACATGCATGCATACATACATACATACATACATACATACATACATGTATACATACATACAAGCATACATACATAAGAAAGCAGAAGAGGCATATCAGACAAGAATGGAATTGGAGAGCCATGAACTGTGAGTTAACAACACTAACCTCTGCCCCATACATCAGCTGTAATCGTATGGCTGGAGTATCATGGCCTAGAGGTTAAAGCAATGACTTAAGAATGAGACTAATGAATCTAACATACTTGTGCTTAGTTACAACAATGTTATCCTGCATACTGCAATCCTCTGAGCTAACCAAATAAAATCTACAATGCTTGTGGTTTGTGGGTCACCTTTAAAAGCAGATAGTTGCATCTGTTGGGTATTACATGTAGCTGTTAAAAAATATTTTAGGTACCTGTAATATTTTTTCCCATTCTGGAAGTCAGCTACTTGTTCAAACTGCATTAAGATTTTTGTTAATATATGCATATTCCCATAATCCTGAATTACTGGATGGTGAATGTTACTGAGTTGAAGAAACGCGTTTGTGTGCTGTATTATAGATTTTAAACTAAAATATGACTCGTTCTCTGACATACTGGCAGCATAGTCTGCTTGCAGATATTGCTGCTGTGCACTTAACATCTAATATGCTTCAATAATGAATAACATGCATTTCCTTTACGATATTTCTTTGAGGGGGAGGAGGGGGCACTGCATGACTCATCTCTTTTTTTCAAAGAACTTGCAATGCTTTCATTACTCACCCCTTAAGAATGTAGTTTCCGTATAGTAGAAGGCATATTTCAGAGAGGAATGCCACAATCACCACACCCCAAGGGTTGAGTACTTCCATAGAAGCATAAATGAAAGAAATGAACTTAAAATGAACTAGAATATATACTGGATGCACAATACAATCACTTAAATCTATTTTACAATAAAAGCTGGATGATGTACTGACATAATCATTACATTTAATGTTCCATGAAAGGCAAGACATTACCAGTAAGGGAGAACTGATGTGATTCAAGAATGTCTTATGATAAGCATAAGATAGGTTGCTCCAGGGTTAAAAGCAAACACAATAGTTTGTTATGTAGTGATAAGGAGACTCTGGTGATGTGACCATTAAAGATGACTTCTAATTGTTTCCATAATGTAGAAGCTCATCACTGAAATACCCCTTCTCCCAGTGCAAATGAGCATATCATGTGATTCAAGAATCTAGCATGAGCTGTAGCACAGAATCTAGTTTTATACTAGTGGAACATGGTGTACTAGTGTTAGAGACAGCCCTTGTAAAATCAAGGTGTAAAATAATCGGATGTGGGACCATCGCATCCTGGTAACCTTGATGGGAGGTCTAGAGATGGTGTAAGACAATTTCATGCCACTATCAGTGTTAAGGCATTTACCATTCATTGAGGTGCTACACAAATAACATTGTTGGGATCTCACATGTGTACACAATTGTGTTGCTGTCACTTAGCAACATACAAATGTGATGTATTAGCAGTTGCAGCCATAAATCACTTGGCATTATGTATATTTTAGTGGAGGAACACATTTTTCAACACAGAGAAAGATTTGTTTAATCCAGCTGAACTTGTGACATTTTACACAGCAGGTTCTGCTACGTGGAATGGTGACCACAGATGGCCTTCCATGTACCTGAGTTGCTGTGAATTCAGTAAAAGCATTTTATTCTTTATGACCTGTATTTTGTGGTACAGCAACCACAGATAGTCAGTCCACATATCATCCTCTATGCCAATAAGGCCGCAGCCAAAGTAATAATAAGGCATAGTCATTAGCAAATGCATTCTGCATTGTAAAGCCTTTTGCTGGATCATCAGGGACAGTTCAGGATCTCAGCCATTGCAAGCTGCTTCTTTATCAACTAAAAATATACTTTACAGATAAGCAGGGATAAAGAGACAAATATGTACAACTAAGTCTGAGAAGAAATAGTACTGATCTGTATAGGCAAAGAAAGCACCAGGTTAAACAGAAATACTTGCATAAATAAGCAAATAAATTAGCAACTAATTACTGTCTCAGTATGTAGGACCCCAGAAGGATAAACTAGTCATCTTTGCTATTGGCAAAAAAAAAAAATCACTATTTGCGAGTTGGCATTTATCCTACCAGCTGGTTCTGTTTTCAGGATACATTATGTGCTGTTCCTGTTCTGGGACCATTGTGTCTGAAAACTCCAAAGTAACTTATCCAATTCTGTGAGCAGCAAAATATTACAATAGGTAAATATCTGATTGTACCGTTGCGTGAAGCCTGCAGCTTTTATACATGACTGGACAGTCTTCTCTACACTGCAATGAAAGATTTATTTCAGTGAAAGTTTTTTTTTTTACCGAATAAATTTTTATTGATTTTCATGAACATAGACCAGCAGACAATGGTGTACTGATAAATGATTTTCTTTATTATGCCATAAGGCACATAAAAAAGGGAAAAAGCATTGTCTGCTGGTCTACGTTTTTTTTTTTTTGATTTGCCTTTTGAGACCTGGCAGTTGCCTTACGTGCAGGGACTGTGCTTTGTTTTCACAAACATAAACATATATATACAGTATGTATATCAAAGAAATAATTACATAGTCAAAGCTTAAAGTGAAGAAACAATTCCAAAAACAAACATTACAAAACCAGCTATTTACATAGGATGTCTATACTTGAAAAAAACTTTGTTTTCTTGATTTTGTGTTTAAATTATTTTATAATTTATTACAATCTTCTGTTTCCAGCACTTGATTTACATTCTGGCATGCAGTGCTTAAGGAAGTAGGTCGTTCAGGTCTTCCCCTGATTGTTTTCAATTCCAGCTGCAAGACTGATAAAACCATGTTCTTGAAATGTTTAAAATTGGGAACAGTTACAGCTTTCCAGTTCTGTATAATATTTTTCATTGCAATAGCAAGGAGAGTCCACAAAATTACATATTTTTGCCTTTGGAACACAAGAAGGCACAGGTGTATTCAACAAAAGGAGAGATTTTTTTAAGTTGAAAATTATCAGTGAAAAGTGCCTGTAACAAATAGTTAATACTTTCCCAATATTGTTCAAGTAAATGTCATTCATAGAACATGTGTTGCCAATTGGCTATTGATTGTGATTTACATCTCCAACATCTATTTTCTTTTTTATATATTAGTTCTAATGTGTGTGTTGTTAAGTAACTTCTATGCATAAATTGCCATGTGAAAAGTTGCCAGTATAGTGATAAATAGTTTTGGAGATGTAAGAATTAGTTTTTTAGCTTTATCATCTGGCATTTTACCATTGACTGTTTCATAGTATTTCCATATATTTTATTTATTATGAACTCTTGTTTCTTTAACTGATTTGTACAATATTGATAAAATTCCTTTCCCATTTGTAGGAAATTCCATCAGCGTTACTAACTGCTCTATGAACCTAGGAACCTTTTCCCTAACAGACTTCTGCATTATTGCCTGTTGATATTTCAGTGAAAGTTAAGGAAGCTTGTCAGCTGGTGACTGTAGTACAGTTGGTTGCAGAGTTTACAGGGCTGGCCAACAGCAGGGTAAATTAGTAAAAATAAAAGGTACTGACTGCCAGCATCATCAGGTACTTATGCTTCTCATAATACAGGCTGTCCCACTTGGAAATGTACTTAGTGGTGGGTTTAAGGTGAGGTACCTTCACTCCATGCTTGAAATGAAAACTGCCCTGTTACTGAGCACTGAGCAGGCTAACTACAGTGTGAGGAGCTGTTGCACACTGAGCTCAGCTGGAAATGATGACTGGTACTTAGGCAATGTCACTACTGAAGTGGCACACCTGTATGCAGGTATGGCAGAGTGAATGTCTTCTACCAGTGGTGTGGGGTGACAGGAACATGAAGACTGACTGGCTATCAGCATGGAAGAAGAAGAAGAAACTTCCATAACCCCTAAATAATTTATTAATTAATTCAGCAACTATTTATATTTCCCAGTGTGTGCTTTATTTCATTTTGTTGATGTTCTTAGTGATTGTGAGATGAAAGCACTCAACAAAGTATTTGAGTAACCATGTTCTGGTGGATTTTTTTTTTTTGTTTGATTGTTTCAACATCTGGCTCTTCTATGGTGCCTTTCGGTGTTCTCCCATATGGAGTCCCATATTGTGTCAGTTTGAATGAGTTTTCTCAGATAAAAGGTAATGGAATCTCAATATTGAGCATTGTGTATTTCTTTGGGCCGGATTCATGATGGCTTGCACGGAGTCTACGAGTAGAGTAAGACTCCATGCAGCCATCATGTCCGACGAGCGATCCAGGAGCAGCCTGTAGGGTCGTGTAAGAGAGCTCCTAAAACGTCTCCTACACGGACAGGGCTGGGATATGCAAATGACCTCACTTGCAGCCGAAAGGCATGCAAATGAGGTAAATTTGCGATCCAGGAAGCACAAACCTGTCCGAGTAGAAGACGTGTTAGCTGAAGAAATGTACTCAGTTGACAACTGAGTACCATTCTGCAAATAGCACAAAGGAGCCTTGTCAGCTCCAAATAAAGGTTGCATATGGTTGAGGAAGCATGCCAATGACCAAATATACGGCCATTGGAAAGTTTCAAAGATGCAAAATTAAAATAAAAAGAATTATTTTTTCGGCGATTTCTGATGTTTAAGCATAGCGCAGCACCGCGCAAATGGGGTGCACTATAAAAATCATAAAATAATGCAATAAAAGCCACAAACGTGGAATTTATGAAAATTGTTAAATGACAATGTAAGGGAATAGCAGGCTGAAGACAACATGGCCACTGAGTAGGGGTTGCTAAGGGGAGAAGCCCAGTTTAAGATATGTAACCAAGCATTAGTAGGCAATCCTATGTAAATGAGTGTTAGGATAGTGAATCGCACTTTTACATAGCAAATGAGCACAGTCAGTGGAGTGTAGGAGAAGGATATGGGGAGGAACAGAGGGGGGTATGTATGAAAGTAGTGAAGCTCATTGGAGCACAGTGGCATGTGTTAGCTGTCAGTTAGACATCATGGAAAGAGGTGTGTCAACAGGTAGGCCAGGGAAAGCCAAGAAATGGAAGGTGTATACTGTGGATAACACCAAAGTTTCTTGCTGAGCGGGTATGCACGTGTGTGCGCGCCTGTAAACTCGAGTAAGACAGAGTGCACGCGTGAAAGCGTGAGTGCACGTGTTTAAGCTGGAGTAAGCATGTATAAGGCTGTTGGAAGACCTGTAAGCGTGTTTGAGCTGGTGTGCATGCATTTTAACCCGAATAAGCAAGTTTTAGTCCATCTAAGCATGTGTGCACGTGTGTGAGCTGCTGTGAGTGTGTTTCCGCTTGTATGCGCGTCACTCCCCTGAGGAAACAGAAAGGAAAAAGGAAGCACAACAAATAGTAGGAAGCTACCAGGGAATACTAGTAGAGCTAGCAGGTGCAAACAATCAGAATCAGGCATTTACACAGGCAGAATACTAGCCTTGCCCAGCACTTAAAACTCTGCAAACAACAGTGCAGTTTGTTTCTCTCAAGAGACACTGCAACACTGGAGTAAGCTACTAGAAGTGAAAAACTGAAAAAGCTACACTCCGACAAAAAATGCTGGGGGCTGCTATTGCTGTTATAAGGTGACATATGCAACATGCTGAGGGTGGTGACAATGCAAATGCTGCCGGACAACCCACAGTGAGGAGACGGGGAAGAGTGTACAGGCCAAGGGTCACCTACCAGGGGTTACATGAGCTGGAGATAGTGGAGTGCTATAAAGTGGACAGAGACCTCCTGCAGCAAATTGTTGAGCTGTGCAAGCCACGCATCACACACAGAACCAACAGAGGGGACCCCATCCCAGTGGAAACCAAGGTATGTGTTGGCCTAAGAATACTAGCAACAGGTACCTTTCAGAGACCAACTGGTGATATGATGAGGATATCATATGTATCAGCATCCAGGGTACTGCACCAGTTCCTGGATGCCATGTCAGCACATGTCGGTGATCATGTATATTTCCCCAATTCCCATGAGGTACTGGCCAGCAATATGCATCTCTTCCAGCAAATAGCAGAATACCCTGAGGTAGTGGGTGCAATAGACTGCATGCATATATGCATCAAAGCACCAGCCGGTGAGCGGGGTATGGCCTACATTAACCACAAGGGCTTCCCCTCCATCAACGGCCAGGTCATGTGTGATGCCCAGGGCATAATAATGAATGTGTGTGCTGGCTGCCCTGGAAGCTACCATGATTCCCATAGCTAGCATCTGACGCAGCTGTACTAGACATTTGCCAATGGGGACATCTCACATGGTCACTTAGTGGGGGATGCTGGCTATGCACTAGAGCCGTGGCTGATGACACCCATCAGAAACGCATACACACCTGAACAGGAATGCCATAATGAGGCACACGCACAAATACAAAATGTAATTTAGCATGTGTTTGGGTTGCTCAAGTCACAGTTCCGGTGCCTGTACACATCTGGTGGAGCCTTGCAATACTCACCAACTACATGTACCCAAATTGTCATGGTATGTGCTATGCTGCATAATATGATTCTGCGAAAACAGCTGCAGCAGGACCAGCATAGGCCTGGGCCAAACATCCCCCCACCAGTGCCAAGGCCATCACAGGCAGAGCATGACTCGGAGGAGGAACAACCTGAGCCTGCCCCAGTAGGCAGAAGGGGGCGTGCCCAGTATGCCTTGGCCTTGGTAAAGAGGCAACGCATAGCACATACACTGGCTCAGTAGAAAACCTGGAAATGATACCTCTCTCTGACTTGCACATATAGTAAAAGGGATGCCTAACTTGACACTACCTGTTTCCAAACATGTATAGGGAGTGCAGTATGTGCATCTGACATAGGCAGCCCTGCAGCACCACCTGAGGCATGATTGCCATGTGTTAAGCAATGTAAGGTAGTGTTAAACAGCATTTACCACCATGTAGTATATGCAAACTTGATGACCTTGAGTATCATCCTACCCTCACCAAACATGAGGCCACAATATGAAGACAAGATGATCAATTACAACAATTGGCTTAAGTATTGGTGTCAGTGAAAGGGGATACAATGCCTATCAGCCTGGGATGACATGCTTGACAAGACATGATGCTTCACTAGGGATGGATTTCACCTATCACCTGTGGCCTTTTGGATATTGCCAAAGGCTCTTGTCACCCCATAGTGCCTTTTTTAGGTAAGGCTCAAAACACAAACCCACCTCCATAGGTATCACAAGGGATAAGAAACTATAAGTAATGTTACTCAATGCCAGAAGTCTAAACTGCAAGATGCATGCACTCCAAACTCTCCTCAGCATGGAGAATGTTGATATCTGTGCAGTAACAGAAACCTGGTTCAAGGCTCCCAAGAGCACCCTAGCATTAACAGGTTACACCTCATACCATGCTTTACAGCTGCAAAACATGGAACAAACTACAAAAAGAGGGTGAGTATCAATATTTTTCAAAGATACTCATGCCCCCAGGTTGATGGCACAACATGAAGCATCAGAGACTATCCATGTGCAACTAACAGTGGCTAAAACCGCCTTCCAGTTCATAGCCTGCTACAGACCACCCTCCTAAACCCAGGAACCACACTTGGCCAACTGGAGAACACATGAAAATATGAAGGTCTCCCCAAACACCATTATATTGGGCGACTTCAACTACCCAAACATAGACTGGGAGCATTACCCTAGCCCCAGCACCCTAGCCCAAAGGTTCCCAGAATTTATAAACCAAAATACTATGGAACAACTTGCTACCACTCCCACAACAGGGGAAAACATACTGAACCTGACCATCACCAACATGGGGACTCTATGCCCAAAACCAGAAGTGTATCCCTCACTGGTAAGATCAAACTAGAGAGTAATCTCACTGGATATTCACATCCCAATCCCAGCCCATGGCCAGAAAAACACAGTGAAAATTATTCACTAAAGCAAATGTCACACTCCTCAAAACTGAGGTGGAATCCTTCACAGCCCCTGTGCCTGTGGAAAATATGGCCCAGACCTCATAACCCTTTATAAACGCATTCTATGAACACCTTCAGGAAATCATGGATCATGCAATCCCAAATAAAACCAAGACCCAATCCTCCAAAGCCAGGCATCCTGTCCAGTGGACCCCAGCCATAAACAAACCATACAATACAAGGAGGAAGCTACTATATGATAGATCAAAATCCCAAAAAGGGAAGGCATCTCTGATCAGTATTATTGAAAAACTATGGCCACACATAAGTTCGTCTAAGGCCATCTTTGAGATAAAAATTGTACAGGACACCACAGATAATCACAAGGCATTCTTTACTTATGGTAGGAACCTATGTGGGAATCCCCAGATATGCTCAGAAGTAGTCCAAAATGACAAACAATACACCAAACCCACAGACATTGCCAACATCTGAGCTGACAGGTTCAGTGCAAACGTCCCCCCCCCCCCCACCAAAACGGCAAATATCTATCCCAGCAGAGTGCTGGCCCCCTGGCATCACAGATGCTCAGGTAACAGCCAGCCTCTCCAAAGCAAAACACACAGCATCAATGGGACCAGACGGTATCCTGGGCTGTGTCCAACATGAACCCCAAGAAGAATTGAACACAAACATAAAACCACTGTTCAATCTCAGCTTTACCACAGGATATGTACCCAAAGAGCAGTGTACAGCAACAGTGGTCCTAAACTATCGCCCCAGAAGCCTGACTAGCTTGGTCTGCAAAGCTATGAAAAGGATCATCATGGACCTCAGAAATAAACATATTGGGGAACTACAGACACTGGATCCTACCCAGTTTGGTTTTGTTAAGGGCAGATCCTGCCTCTTAAACCTGGTTGAGTCATTTGAAACAGTCTCCAAGGTCATTGACGAGGGGAAGGTGGTCTACACAGCCTACCTGGACCTCACAAAAGCCTTCCATACAGTACCCCACTTGGTCATCATAGATAAGATCACCAGCTTCAATATAAACCCCTATGTCACTAGATGGGTTGAAAACTGGCTCAAGGACAGAACCCACATGGTCAGAAATGCTGGAGCCATGTCAGACCCCAAACCAGCTACAAGTGGCATCCCACAAGGCTCAGTCCTGGGACCTCCCTTGTTTGGTATATATTTCTCAGAGGTACAGGCCAACACAGAAGGACTGTTGGTGAACAAGTTTGCAGATGACTGCAAACTGGGTGCCATAATCGACCCTCCAGCTGACACAAGCATCCTACAAGAGGGCCTCATAGAAACAGACAACTGGTGCCAGAGCCATGTCCTCAAGCTAAACGCAAAACAGTGTATAGTCCTCCCCTTTGTCAAAAATAAGTGCCCACAAATTACCACATAGGTGGTAACCCATTAAGTATGGAAGAAGTGATAAGGGACCTGGGGACCCAAGCTGATAGCAATCTCTCATTCAATAACCATGTGGCCAAAGTGTTTTATAGATAATGTGTTTTATAAAATTTTTAATAAAGGGGTAACATAACAAGGTAATTGATTTAATTAATGGTGAAATTTTATAGGTGGATTAGGATGTGTTTGTAGTATAAATTAAAGGTTTTAGGATATGCTGGTCATCTGATGAAGTCATTTCAATGACGAAAACGCATGTGAATGTATAGTGAAGGCGTTTATGATAGAGGAATTGCAAGTGTTTTGTGTTTATGCAATAAAACTGTTAAAATTTCGTGGTTTTGGAGTTGTTCATCGTGAATACTGCTTGCTTGCTTGGTTATAGTTACTTTTTGGCAGTATTATCCATTTCTTCATTATTTTTTGGTCTACATTAGTGGTTCACGATGGATGGTTCCCCACTTCCTGATCCCAAGAGGCAGGACGAAGCAGGGCAAATGAGGAAACTCATTGGCCAATTAACAGCCTTAGTGGAACTTCTTACACCTATCAGCCAGTCGTTTTTGGAGACTAGCAGCGTCAATATCCAATCCTGTGTCCTCAGAACCGAAGGGTTGAACGCTAGGAGCGGAAAGAATAATCGGAAGCAAGGGGAGCTTATTGGTGGAATATCTGAAGCCGGCGACCTTGGTGGACCTAATAATGGAATTATTGAAGGTACTTTTGATGCTACTAACACCCTGACGATTTTTAAAAATCTGGAAACAAGAACTGGTCTTAATGGAAATAATAACGCTGTTCGCGAAGAGCGTGGCTTGAATTCAGGTACTGTGTCAACTAATATACATAAAGAGACTTCCGACTGGTTAAAAGGCAAATATGTTTTTAAATGGAACTTTAATAACTAACGAGAGGTTCTGAATGACACTTATAAAAATAAAATTGATAAACTTTACAAATTGATGCACAAATTTAAAACATTGGATATAGAGAATGAATATTTAAAAGAATGCATATCCAGAGACATTGTTCCTAAGGGACTACGTGTTTTTAAATTCCCAAACAATGTTGTTATTGGTACAGAATTTCATAAGGAACTTTTAGAAGTGTTTAATAAATGTGGTATAGATGTATTGAAGTTAATTATTAAAGATACTATAAAAAGTCAAGAAGCTTTACAGAAAGATATTAATGAACTGGACCAGCATATTAAAGATGATTTAATTTTTTCAATAAGAGAAGAAAAGGAGAAATATTACAATATTAGGAAGGATATAGATGGAAAATGTGAAGATTTAGTGAGTAGAAAAATTAAAAAGCTCGAGAGAGACATTAATGAATATGAGAATCACACATGTTACCCTATACCTAATAAAAGATACATGAATCATGTTAAAGGGTAAAAATACAATGGTAGAGATAACAATTTTAATGCCAATGATGATGGAACATGTTTTTTTGATGAAGATGGACAGGAATATGACACAGTATTCCCACCCTTAAGGAGGTCTGAGAGACTGAAAAGTAAACAGGGCCCTCAACAGCAAAATTTTCCAGAGAGCGGGGGGAGAAGGGGGAGGGGGAAATTTTATTAAGTCCCCACCCCACAATACACAGTGATAAAGAAATAATAAGAGATAGGCACAAATATATGTATAATAATGTTACTATTTATAATTTTAGTGAATTAATTTTAAAAAAGGAACATTTTGATTTATTTTCTAGGGGCCTTAAATTCATACCAAACAGTAAAGGAGATTTAACAGGCAGTATATTGGATATAAAGAGTTTTTTAAGGAAGGTAAATTTAAGTATTATGTTTCCCAATAATAAAGCTCAATGCAAGACAGAATTGAAATGGAAAAGTAAATATAACCCCCCCGTTACATCCCCAATTAAAAAATGTGGAGAGAATTATAGAATCAGAAGTGAGGAAACAAGCTAATAAGATATGGTATAAATCAAATTTAAGTAATAAAAAAAGTGATTTGTTGTATGAGGTAAAAAACAATAACAAAATTAGAGTGATGAAACCTGATAAAGGGGGTGGGCTAGTCATTATGGATAGTATTCTATATGAAGGTAAAATGAATACTATCCTATGGAATGAAACTAGATACTCTATAGTATCTGTGAATGAAATGAATATAGCTTATAATAAAATAGATATTATTTTGCATGATATGTTAAATGAAGAGATTATAGACTATAACACCTTCAAATATTTGAAAGTAGACAAACCCAGAACCCCTACTATATTTGGTATATCCAAAATTCATAAAAATGAAGAGGACCCACCTTTTTTATAACGGGGGGGGGTTATATTTACTTTTCCATTTCAATTCTGTCTTGCATTGAGCTTTATTATTACCCACCTCTGACCGATAGTTTCGGCAGAGGGGTCAAAAACATATCCTTTAGCCAAATTTGTAGATAAGAAATTAAAAAACATATGGATGAAAAGGAAATGTATTTTAAAAGATTCTTGGGATTTATTGAAGGAACTACCTGATAGTTTTACCAATGAACAATTATTATTTGTTACAATAGACATTATAGATTTATTTTCCAGTATCCCATATGAAGAAGGAAAAAAAATGTTTGAAGAAATAGTGTATGGAGATGTGGATTTAACACAAAATGACAAATTAATAAGTACTTGGCTAATGGAATTGGTCTTGAAGAATAATTTTATTTATTTTAATGGAGAATTTTATCAACAAATACAGGGGGTAGCAATGGGTGCAGCCTGCGCCCCTACATATGCTAATCTAATTCTTGCTTTTTGGGAAGAAAAATATATATTTAACTCTGAATTTAAGAACTGTTGGAAGATATATAGAAGGTTCCTGGATGATATATTAATTTTTTGGATAGCTGGAAGGGAAAAATTCATAGAATTTATGGAATATATAGGGAACACTACCAATTTCCTAAAATTTACGTATAATATCTCTGAAAATAATGTGAAATATTTAGATTTAGAAGTTTATAAAGATGGACACGAATTAAGAACTAAAATATTTAGAAAGGCTACTTTTTGTAATTCCTATTTACACTTTGAGAGTGCCCACCCCTTTCACTGCAAAAGAAACATACTGAAGGGACAGTTTGTTCGAGGAAGTCGAATGACAAGTTCAGACGTAGATTTTAAAAGATTGTGAACTATTAGAAAAAAATGTTTTTAGAGAGAAGTTATCTCTTAGCATTCATTTCACAAATAAGACAAGAAGTGGAAAAAGGGAGACAGGACAAATTTTGCCCCATATATAAAAAGAAAAACATTAATAATGAAATAGAGAATAATAATAAAAAATGTGAAGGGGAAGAATTTCAGCAAACTTTGGTGCGTGAATATAATGGTTTGAATAATGTAGTTAGAAATATATTTTTAAAAGAATGGGGAAAATTTGTGGCTTTAACTGATATAAAAAATCTAGTTAATATACCTCAGAAAGTAACCTTTAAGAATTCACAAAACATAAGATCTATAATAGAGAATAATAATAGGAATAAGACAGATAAAAGGAAAAACAAAATAGGTACATACAAATGTGGGCACTGTACCCAATGTATGTACATTATAAATACTGATAGAATATTTTTAGAAAGTAGAGGAAAATATGTAAATAGTGGGGAATACTATAATTGTGAATCTAAAGGCATAATATACCTAGCTATTTGTGAAAAATGTGGATCCTTCTACATTGGAAAGACTGAAAGGAAATTAAAAAGAAGGATTTATGAACATGTTTACGAAATTTCAGTAGGAAAAGAAAGTAATGCCTTATTCAAGCACACCAACGTTTGTTCCAACTATAAATATAAATTCTTAGTTTTGGAACAGGTAAAATGTGACATTAGAGGGGGGTTATGGGAAGAAAAAATTGAATTTAGAGAACTTTGGTGGCAGATCACTTTAGAAGCTGACAAAGCCCCTGGTTTGAACGATTGTATTTCCATAATACCTTTATTGAAATTGAGATCTGCAAAACTATGACTGTAATTATATGAGTGGCCAGGAGAGGGCTCTGTTCATTTTATAACATTAAATAGATGTGAATGAGATATATGTATTTATTTATTTTTCCTATGTATAAATTTATTAAATAGAAGTTTTAAATGATTTAATTTTAATGGATTTTTAACAATGATGTTTACTATATTTATTATATTTATATTTAATATATTTAATATATTTAGTAAGAAATGTGTTTTATAAAAATTTTTAATAAAGGGGTAACATAACAAGATAATTAATTTAATTAATGGTGAAATTTTATAGGTGGATTAGGATGTGTTTGTAGTATAAATTAAAGGTTTTAGGATATGCTGGTCATCTGATGAAGTCATTTCAATGACGAAAACACATGTGAATGTATAGTGAAGGCATTTATGATAGAGGAATTACAAGTGTTTTGTGTTTATGCAATAAAACTGTTAAAATTTCGTGGTTTTGGAGTCATTCGTCGTGAATACTGCTTGCTTGCTTGGTTAGAAAAACATTTCATATAGCCCACCTCATCATGAAGGTATTCACATCTACATCAGGGGAGGTCATCGTGCCTCTTAACTCATCCCTCATCAGGCCCATAATTGAGTACAATGCCCCTTGTGGGATGTTCCTTATCAGACACCTGCAGCAGCTGGAAAGACCACAAAAGTACCTCACCAGGAGGATCAAAGGGCACAAACACATGCCATTCACTGCCTAGTTAAAGAAACTGCAGCTCCACTCAGTGGCATACCGCCTGCCCAGAGGCAATCTGTGTCTGATGTATAAAGTCATGTCCAACCTGGAATCAATGGACATGCTGCACCTCGGAAAATCAGAATCCCATCAAGCTATGCTCTCAAGGGACCTGAACCTCAGGACTGAAATAAATAGGACATGCTGGAGTGACAGATTCATAACCCAGAGGCTCCCCCCACTCTTGAGTAAATCCCCACTCCAGGTTAGCCAGAGTTTCTCATTGACTCTCCTCAAGAGGAATCTTGATGAGTGGATGGGAGATTGTAGGTTTACCCTGGGTATCACTTCTATGTCACTGTTAGACAGAGGCACAGTATACTAACCTTGAAAAATGTCATGGCAAACTCCACTTAAAATGTGTGTTGAAAGCCAAACACACTCTGGCTAGGATTATAAATGCCCTAGGGCAGATAGCCTAGTATGAACCTATGAACAGAATCACACACACCAACTAGTACAACTGTGGTCAATGTGGAGTAATGTTTGACAATGTCCACCCAAGTTGGTGAATACACAGCAATGTTGGACAAGCCTGGTTTAAGTAGGCCATAGCTGAACAAAATGCAACATGCTCATAGTTGCCCAACTGGCCCTTAACCAGTCTGGTCTGCTCAGTATGAACATTTAAAGCAGTGATGGGACTCAAACCCATGACACGGTGCACCATAGTAAAAGTACTGAACCACTACACCATGACAGTATTGCAGTGTTCAGCCAGTATGATAGAATGTTGCCAAGTCTTTGCAAACTATCACATGGAAACCCTGCAGTTACAGCATAATCCCTGTTGAGTTATGACACAAAGGAGTCTGGCAGTAAGAACACAACATGACTTCCAAAACACACAGTATAAATGTCAATATTGGTCATGTTCACACACAACCAGAAATGTAGTGGACTCCAGATCACAACATATGGAAAGGTCACACTGGGCATGCTCACACACTTGGATAAATGAGACATATGTCAGGCAACAAACCATGGAAAGCCTGAACTGGGCATGCTCACACACTTAGGCCATGTCTGAGTATAGCAGTCAGTCACTCATATCTGCAGTTATATGTGTTACACCAGGAACCTCCCACGATCCAGCCATCTGCCCTGTGCACACAGTTAAATGACAACAGACACATATATTAATATACTGGAACCCTGTCATGATCAAACATGTTACGCAGATACACAAGTTGTTCATAGAAACTGGGAAAGCTATGGCAATAAAGACCTGCAAACAGTAGCAGCAAAAACTATTGTGCATCCCGTACATAAACATAGTTACAGAGGTCAATATTAGGCTGTCTGCCCTAGGGAATTCATAAGCCTAGGCAGAGTGTATTTGGCGTCCACCTCCCCAGTAGAGTAGCCTACTGTGCCTCTGTAAAGTAGGTCACAGAAGGCCCCTTTAAGGCTAGTTTGCTGTGCCTCTGTCAAGCAGGGACACAGTGGAGATCCCAGGGATGAATTTGCAATTTCCCATCCATGCGGCTGTATTTCGCATGGAAGAGGGTTGGCGAGGGGCTATGTCTAACTTTAATTGGGATTCAATTCCAGAGTGAGGGGAGCCTCTGGGTAATGAATCTGTCCCTGCAGCATGTCCTATTTATTTTTGTGCTGAGGTTTAAGTCCCTAGAGTGTGTAGCTCTAATGGTCTTGGATGTTATGAGGTGGAGCATGTCCATTACTTCTGGGTTTGAAATGGCTGCGTACGTCAGGCATAGATCACCTCTAAGTAGGCATTAAGCAACTGAGTAGAGCTGGAAATCCTTTAGCTGAGCTGCATAGGGCATCTGTGTGTAGCCCATGATGCTCTTGGGGAGGTACTGTTGTGTTCACTGTAGTTGCCGCAGGTGTTGGGTAAGGTACACCCCAAAAGGGGCATTGTAGTCAAACATGGGCCTGATGAGTGACTAGTAGAGGGTCGCAATGACCTCCCATGATCTACATGCAAACACCCATGTGATAAGGAGGGCTATATAAAGGTCTTTGCATTGACTCTGTCAATGTGATTAGCAAAGGAGAGGTTATGATCTATGTGGGTCTGTGGGATATTGCTCTGTTATGTAGTAGCTTCCTCCTTCTGTTGTACAGCTTATATATGGCTGGGGTCAACCAGACAGGTCTCCTGTTTTGTAGGAGTCATGGTTTTATTTGGGATAGCATGATCAATGCATACCTGCAGGTGCTCATACAATGCGTTTGTAAAGGATTCTGCAGACTGGGCTGTATTATCCTCCAGCACAGGGCCTTTGAAGCATTCCACCCCAGTCTTCACAAGTGCAAAGTCTGCTTTTGAGAAATTCTTTACAGTGATTTCCTTGGCTGGGGGTGGGGAAGGGATATGGATGTCCAGGGAAAGTTGTTTATGGTCTGATCTTAACAATGACAGTTCTATCTCTGGTGTGGAACATAGAGTCCCCATGTTGGTGATGATCAGGTCCAATATGTATTTCCCCTTGTGGGTGTGGTGACTGGTTGTGCCATAGCACATGGATTCACAAATTCTAGTGGCTGTAGGGTGATGTTGTTGAGGGCCTGAGTAGTATCCCCAGTCAATATTTGTGTACCTGAAGTCAACCACTATAATGGTGTGTGTGAAGACCTGCATATCCTACACTGTTCTCAGGAAAGCCAAGTGTGGTTACTGGGTATGGGGGGTGGTCTGAACTACACACCAAACCAAAAGGCAGTTTTGCACAATGGTAGTTGTATATGTATGGCCTGTCATGCTTAGTGCAGTGGTACCAACCCAGAGGTGTGTGTATCTGTGATGTATATGGATACGCCCCCTACTTGTGTTGTGTGTTACAAGTCCTGTGGTCATGAAGCATGCTATAGAACATAATCTGGCAGTGCCAGTGTGTATATGTGACCCTGAACTAGGCGTATGTTAATGCACAGATATTGTTATCCCCCATACTGAGGGATAGTTAAAGATGTACATTCTTCTTTGGAAAGACTGATGATGTCAGCACCCTATAAATACAGCAGGAGTAGGGAAATCATCCAATAATGTGAATAGCGCACTGCGCTAATGCGTCTATCTCAAGTATCATAACATAGTTAGGTAGGGGTTTGAATCCTGCAAACGCTGTGTGTGTGGGGAGGCAGGGGTGTGTGTATGTATGCAATTCTCTGTGAAAGAAATGGCCTTTTTGAAGACTGGGATAACACACTAAAAGATGTACATTCCTCTTTGGAAAAACTGATGATGTCAGCACCCTATAAATACAGCAGGAGAAGGAAAATCATCCAGTAATGCGAATAGCGTGCTGCGTCTCTCTCAAGTATCATAACATAGTTAGGTAGGGGGTTGAATCCTGCAAGTGGTGTGTGTGTGTGTGGGCAGGGGGGTGTGTATGTATGCAATTCTCTGTGAAAGGAATGGCCTTTTTGAAGACTGGGATAACACACTAAAAGATGTACATTCCTCTTTGGAAAGACTGATGATGTCAGCACCCTATAAATACAGCAGGAGAAGGAAATCATCCAGTGATGCAAATAGCGAGCTGCGCTAATGCATCTCTCTCAAGTTCATAACATAGGTAGGGGTTTGAATCCTACAAATACCATGTCTGCATTTGTCAATGTGTTGTGTGTTTTTTACTTTTATTATTGTATGACATATTATTATAACAGTAATTTCAATGCACATGTAAGGTATGTGTGTGCCACATACAGATATGTACCTGTGACCTTTAACAGTTCCTATGTGTGAAGCCTGCCCCATATGAATACAGTTGTTACCTTTGCCAGCATGCACCACAGCTTACCAGACCTTAGCCATACATGCATGTTGGTGACAATGCAGGCTACTGCAGTGATCTGTGTCCTAGGCCAACTATGTGACACACACCCATGAAATCTTTGATAGATTAATGTGGGTGAGGGTTCATGGCTGGAGTATATGTCAGACATGTTAAAACACAGCAAAGTCTGTGAGTGATGGACATCCAGTGTAGGTGTATGGCAACTGTTGCCGATATGCATACAGATACTTTCTTGCTTAGGTAATACACCGAGGTACTGCAGTATACCTTTGGAAATGTGAATATCACAGGAAAGACGAGATAACACTTGTCCACATGTACGCACCATTACCCATTCTACATATTGGGTGCTACCACCTACATGATACTGTTGGAATACTATGTTAACTACATGCCGATGCCAATGCCACAGTTGCATTACAGCAATACAGCATGGCTTGGACAACAGGTATCTGTCCGTATGATACCCTTGTGGTGGTTAGGAGTGTCATGTGTAGAATGCATTGTTGGCCACTGTATGTATTTGCAGTCATGGATGGACATATCCGTAGTGTTTTGGCATGTACGTGAGACTGCTATATGCCAAAGAGTATTGTTCCCAGGGATGTGTGGGGCTCAGTAAGAATGGCTACTGGTATAGTGTAGTACTGCAGGGATATCCCTGACACCAGGTTCCTACATCTGTGTATCAGTTGAGGAGACACCATATAATGACCACTGAATGTCAGGCTATGTAAGCTGTGTATACTACCAGAATGCAGACCACTGACATATGGAAACCATTTCACCCACAGCATACTGTCAAACCATGTCATGTTCCATGCTAACCATGTTCACAAATGTACACCTGCAACTCAGTGCTGCAAACATCACACATGTACTGTCCACACCCCAACACATGCAGGCACAGGTACACACAACAGCCATGTGGCACATGTGCAGACAGTACACTTTGGGAATTAACACTGGTGTATACAAAACTGCAATGACAAACATAGGTAATGTATCATGCATGCTCGAATATACCCACAACAATATCATTACACTGTACTGTTAACAACATGATAATATTACTACAGTGCTATGTAGTCACCCTGTGCATCAGCACCATGCTACCCTGTTCCTGCATAAATGTTACAGATGGCAGGAGGTGGCACAGTTTCATAATATGCACAGGGTGTGTACTTGGTTTCCCAGAGTCTGCCATTGACACATCCAATTGACATGTATGTGTGTGTGTGTTAGTGAGGGACAACAGTACAACATGGGGCAATGTTGCTGCAATGTGTGTGTGTGTATGTGTTAGCCCTAGGTGTTAGCATTATGTGTGCATGTATGCATGCACACAGTTCCACCACGTGGTTGCCATATACGGGTGTTTGTGGACAGCCACAGACTGTACCTGCCAGGTCATACAGATTACTGTCTCTGACCACGGACTCAGTACCTGTGCCTGGCAGGGGTGCTACGGACAGTATCAGGTACTAAGCCAGACTGGGTACTGTCATCAGAAGCAGTGGGTTGTTGACTGGACACATGTCCCTGCTAGGACTGTCCAGAGCCATGTGCACATGGTCTTCTCGGACGGTCTAATGACAGCACAGACCCAGCATTGCTGGGGCTAGTACTGGCACTATGGGAGCGGCTGTGGGTTTGTTGTCGTCCGCGACGACTGACAGCTGATAATGTTGCTGGCATACGTCCATGTCAATGCCTCAACCGTCCTGCACTGTCCTGGCTCCTGGACATGTAGTTGTGGAAGAGATCTAATGTGTCCCCCCAACATCTATCAATGACCTCGCTGATGTTACGGATGGCAGACGCAACATCATGCATAGTGTCATTCATAGCGGTGCGATGTGCTCTAAGCTCCCTCAGACCCTGTCTGGTGTACCATTCCATACGTGCCTGTGCCTGCATTACAGCCTGGAACATAGCTGAGGTTGAAAGACCTCTGTGGGCACGTCTGACAGGGGCAGTACGACCACGGATGCTCCCACAAGAACCCCTGGACATCTGCCTGTGTGGTATCATGTCAGGAATCTGGCCATGGCTGTTGTGAGGGGATGCATGTGCCAATGATACCACACTACCCTGGTCAATGCCCACTGTATGCTGTCCCTCAGCTAAGGACATTGGTGACAATGGATGTATCGGCAGGATGACTGTGCGCATTGATGGGGTTGACTGCTGTGTAGTGTCAATTGGCTGACCAACGACAGACCCTGTCACACCTCCCTGTGCCATTACACATGTATCATCATAACCACTATCCCCAGCAGTGGCTTCAGGTTCCCTGCTGCACTCCACCAGAGCAACATCAGAACCTGTGAGAGGAAGATAGGAAACACAGTTTACAAATGTGTACACGATATAAGCACACAGGTGCACATGCACACATGCACACATGCACACAGGCACACATGCACACATGCACACAGGCGCACATGCACACAAGCACACATGAACACAGGCATACAGGCACACATGCACACAGGTGCACATGCACACATGCACACAGGTGCACAGGCGCACATGCACACAGGCACACATGCACACAGGCACACATGCACACAGGCGCACAGGTGCACAAGCACACAGGCACACAGGCACACAAGCACACAGGCACACTCATCAGTACAGCAGATACAAACACAGACACACCTGCAATCCAACACATACACAATACTGTTTTAGGGTGGGTGACAGTATCACAAGGAAAAACATCACTGCACATGTGTCAGCATGCATATTATGTGTTGCACAGGAACATGCAGTGCAAGTGTAGACAGCCCTTGTCAATAACATTATATGTGCACTTTGATGCTTGTGTGTAGTTGTTCAGTGATTGTCTCCACCCTGGGACACAATGTGTACAAGGACATAACAATGTTGTGCAAGTGTTACAAGCTGTGGATGCATATATTTGCACACACACACACACACACACACACACACACACACACACACACACACACACACACACACACACACACACACACAAAACACATGACGGTGCTATGCAATGACTGCTATGTGTACTTTTGTGGTCGGCGGAACTGGATGCGGTGTAGCAACGTGAGTCATGATCAACATGCTTCTTGTGGTCAGTCAACAATAATAATGTGTGCCAGACAGGCAGCTAGCATGCTGTACCTGACGTGCAGTAACATGACTACATCCACAATTACACAGCCACTTGTTACATGGGTTTGTAAGGTGGCCAATAGTGAGCATTGCCTAACATGAATGTATTATTTGTTCAAGACTGTTGCACAAAGACATGATAGGCCTCTACCCCTCAGGTATATTATGTGTGCTGCATAGATGATAAGTGGGATACTGAAGGGTGGCCATACAGCAGGTGTCATAACTGGACATGTGTAGCAGGCTAAGGTGTAGTATGTATGCCAAACGTGTGTGTGTTGTGTACATGTATATCAGGTATGCCTATACAATGTCCAGTGCTGTGTTGCCACACATGTGTGTCATGCTCTGTGTATTGTATGTGAGTGAGGCAGCTTTTGAGAATAATAGGATATGCATAGTCTCACAGCAAACATGCAGAGCATGCATTATGCGTAGGTGTGTTACATGTGCACAGACTACACCTCCATATGACATGCACATGTCATTAGCAATAGTATTGTTATTACACACTCACCAGCATGGATTGGCTGCCTTGCTGTCACTCCAGAGGGACCTGCAAAAATATGAGAGTGATTGCCAGTGGCCACAACTGTGCCATTGATACTGTGAGTATGATAAAGTACAGTAGTACAACAGGTGGCTTGCACAGGTGTACAGATTATGCTCAGAATATCAATCTTGCAGAAGAATAGGCAGGTTAACAGCTACACAAACAGTACACATCTCACACACACATAAACTACCAGTACAGAGAACAGTGAACTACAGATATGTCATGTTACCTGCACACTCCATTTCAACATGCTGGGTGACTCTGGCCTCCATGATGACACATGTTTGTGGATGTTGCTGTTGTTGGCCTGGAGCCACAACACTTAGGAGGTGCTCCTCCACACTGTGGCAAGCTGTTGTCTGTGGATATCAGACGCACGCTGCCGGACATGTCTAATTAAATCACTGCAGTGATGGCATACCTGCTCATATGTCCGGTTATGCATGCCTATGTCATTTACCCGACGAACAAGATCTTGCCACAGTGCAGCCCTCTTATGCTGGTTCTGGCTGGTCCTGGAAAACAACACAGAGTAATTCTGCACCAGGCTCTGGTGGCTTTCCTGATCCCCTGCTGCTGTATAAAGGTGGGTTTCGCTGATGCACCATCACCCTGGAAGGAAAAGAAAAATATGCGAGCAAGTCATGTGGCACACTTAATATTCTAATGTACTGATATCACTTAACTGCCATATATAGCATCTGTCTGTCTATCAGGGGATACACATGTTCGAAACCACATATCAGTGCTCAGCCTACAACTGTCTGACAGTGCCTGCCACACTCCATACAACAAACTAGAATACACAAGCACTTGGCACACTGTGTGGGATACAAAGCACAACCTCACACTGGGGGTATGTATCAAGCTAATGGATGAAGAATATTGTCTTCCCATGCAATGAATGCAAAGCACATTTACAGTTTCAACAATAATCCACCCTAGTCTTTGATGCCATACCCCTACCTGACATATGTGCACAGTTGTTACTATAGCCAGCATACTGCTGTCACAGAGTATACATGCTGCCAGGTACACATACCATGTAACACACATGTGATTGCGGCCATGGTACAGGCATCATTACACATACATTACACATACATACAACACACAAATGTATGACAACACAGATGAGCATTAACTGTGTACCTTATAGTACTGTGTGCCCCTACTTACAGATACCTATGCATGAGGTATGTAATCTGTGCAGACTACAGGAAACACACCAGACAGTGTTACCAGGGAATGTGAACATATACCATACTGTAGTGTTTAGGCCTACAACATCAGGTAGTACAACAGTTCATATGTGAGCTAGATTCAACAGCAGTACCACTTACTGAGCATACATGTATTGCTTCTGCCTACGATGGGAGACCGCAGTCGTACACAGGGAAGTACGGCACAACATATGCCAATCTACTATGTTTGCATCCTGATAACTGACACATCTTTCTTTGGCCTCACACCAAGGACACCAACTACCATGACAGACACAAACTCCCACTAAGCTATCACACCTTTACAGGCCTTGCACACAATCAGTGTCACACTCATTCAATGTCACATAGCTGGTATTGCACTGAGTACGTGTGTGTGCATTGTGTCATAGGTAGGTACTATGCTATTGGCCCTGGGCCTAGGGCAGCCTAGCCATATGCTACCCTGCCCTTTGGGACACATGTAATGTGATTTTACTTGCTCCTGTGAAATGGTTACACAGAGGTGACTCACAGGGCATGTTACCTATCTCCATAACATTCATCAGGGGTATGTATGACATCTACTAATAAGGAGCCTTGTTTGTTAATGCTGGGTGGTTTACTCCAGGGTATGGCATATTTGTGTATAGAAACCTGTACCTCCAGCATGTGCTGTTTAGTGCAGTGACAAGGATTAGGGCCCTAGGTCATGTAGGCTGGACGGATTGTGAGGTGTTGCCATGGTGATTGGCCAACTGGTATGGGTGTGACATAACTGTGTATGTTCAACAGTGGTAACCTCTGTGTAGGAAGTATGCAAGGCACACTAGCTGTGGTTTTGAGAGTCAGTCTGCATAGGGAATGTGTTTGAGGGCATTATCAGTCTTTGTTAGGTATGTCTGTGGCCTTTCCACTTGCTGTAGTTCTCATGGGAGGTACATACTGCATAGGACATTGTGAGGTGTAGAGGGGTACACTGACTTACATTTCCCTAGCTGACACACCTTTTGTGATGACATGTACCATGTACAGGGATTACAAGACTAGTGTGTCACTGTAGATATCAAAGGGGAGGCTATTGTACACCTGTGTCCCATGCTCCCGTCTGACACCTCCAGTGGTAGGCGGGCAACCACCTATGTGGTGGTTAGTGGGTAACAGGTTTTGGAATGGGGTATGGTACTGGTATCAACACTGTTCAGTCCATGCCTTGGTCACCAGGCACCTGTTGCAGTACATCTGCCCCCATGTCCCTCTCTCTCACTCTCTTTATATATATATATATATATATATATATATATATATATATATATATATATATATATATAGACATTCATATCTAGCATAGTATCTCTATCTATCTGTACATACCTCTATATCTATGTACATATATATATATATATATATATATATATATATATATACATATGGATATGTATATATATATGGATATGTATATATATATATCTATATATATATATATATATATATTGATATATATATATATATATATATATATATATATATATATATATATATATATATTTATACACACACACACACACACACACACACACACACACTTCTAAACATCCATTGCTGTACATATACATGCACAAGTAGGCACATAGACTGCCCACCTTTCATGGTGGGAATATCACTTCTGAAACAGTTGTGAGACATACCATTCTGTAATGATATTGCACAGTGTTGTGCATAATGCATTATGCTGTCCTCAGGCCGTATAGCTGTAGCAGGCCTCACTGGCTCAGTCCCACAGAAGTTCACCACCACATGACATGTACCTGCACTGCATGCTGTTTTCAATGCCACACACTACAACCTACATTGATATGTGCACATAGCAACCTTCAACTACATATGTATATCCAGCCTTTACTAACAGTTGCAGTATGTCCCTTGCCCTATGCACATCTGCATATACATATAGATACAGATTGCTAACACATATGGAGGGTTCACAGTATGTAGATTATTAGATTATGTAGTTTAATCCAGAAGAAGTAACACAGTAGGAGGTATCCGACCAAATAATCCACCAAGTAGCTTCAGTAAAATACTTTAATTCAGAACTTGTAAAATAACGAGAAAATACAAAAAGTGAAATCAAATCGAGCATTTTCGCCTGAGTCAATGTCAGGCTTTATCAAGATATTCACCTACAATAGTTATTTGACTTAAATAGTGTAACCACTTGCCTACCCACAAGAATTATTAATTTAATCAATGGTTTAATTGTCAATTAGAGATTACATTTAAAGGTAAATGTACCCTTAATATGGAAGCTTTGCAAAACGTTTACATTCACAGTATTTCTGTTATGTATTTATATTGTGAAACCTTTAAAAATTTGATAAACATAAAATGAACATTAAATAATATAAATGTATGTGTCTCTGTGTACTATATAAAATGTAGTTGATTGTTAAGTTAATTATTAAGTTGTTAAGGCAAGTAACCATTCATATAAAATGGGTATATGTAAGCCATAGCAAATATGTAATAGTAACAACACTGTGTTTAAATGAACAAGATAATTCTAACTTCATACCAAAAGTGTGTGAACTACTTAACTATGAAATATAATGTGTCAGTGTCATAATTAACTGCAATAAATAAATATATATATATAATATATTAAAATGTATTAAAATATGTGTAGTGTCAACCAATTACATAAAACATACATTTTAAGTTATAGTGAGTATTTGTAAAATGTAAAATTATTTGTTATAAAAAGTGTTTAATGTCAAATTTAAAAACTAACATGTACGTTAATAAATGTTAAATAACAATGTTCATATAAATATGTGAATAAACAAATAAATAAATAAATATAAATGACCTACTCACATACCTTAAGCAATATGTTAATAAGCATATAATCTTGTAATCCATGAAGTAAACTTGTAAAAATGGAATGTTTAAAATTAGTCGTATGAGTTAAATTCCATACAAAAGTAAGTAAAGATGGAATACCATTAATAACCAATCCAATGTAGACAGATAAAAAATGTACATTAATAAAATAGTTGAACAATGTATAAAAACATTTAAACAGCCTGGGTGATACATGAACTGGAAAGGTCTATAACCTCGCTTGTCTAATTTTCAGTACACTGCTAATACTGATGGTGTCATTTAGTCCGGGAGGTCTGGAGGCATTTAATTTTAATTGCCATAATAATTTTTTATACTCCAATGTGGCCTACCAATCCCCACCTCTCGGATTCAAAGGTACCTACTCCAACACCATAAATTTCAAAGACATATTTGGACATAACTGGGAATGTTTAAAGAAAGCATTAGATTCTTTCCCTTTTTGAACATCATATAGATGTTCATATATCCTTTTATGTAGGGTTCTTTCCGTCTTACCTATGTAAAAAGAGGAGCAGGTAATACAAACCCCTAAATACACAATACCCTTTGTTGCACAATTGAAGTAAGAATGTGTATTAACCTTAAATTTCCTTGATGGAATGTAGTAACTATTGTTGTTTAATATATATGAACATTGTTTGCAGGCATTACATTTGTATGTGCCTGCTTTTGAGTGGTGGGTAGCAGACCTGTATGCAATTGTTTTTCAAACATACCTTTTAAGTTGATGTTTCTTGCATTTACAAATTTAGGTTCATTAGGTGTGTATTTATTGGTTTCCTCATGTAATTTTAGTATTGGCCAATATTTTGAAATAATATTCTTTATTTGTAAGGAGTCATTATTAAAGGTATGTACAAAAATATTGTGTACTTCTGTGTTATCCACGTTTCTCTTGAGATGTGTTATCCGGACCAAGGCTAAGCAGGGAAAAATGTGTGTCCACCCTCTTGTTTTTGACCTCATATACTATCTTCTCTATCAAATGTTTGGGATACCCTCTTTCCAAGAAGAGGCCTTGCAATAGATCAACTTCTTTCTCGAATAATTGGTCAGTGCTACACATTCTTGATGCCCTGATAAACTGTCCTTTCAAGATGCCTTTCTTTTGAGAATAAGGGTGTCCACTATCAAAGTGGAGGTACGAATTGGAAAAAGTACTTTTTCTGTAAATTGATGATTGCAAGGTATGTAAATCAACATTTTTACTTAAAAAAACATCCAAATAATTCACACAGTCATCTTTTATACTATGAGTAAATCTTAAAAACTGTGTGGTATTATTGATGTATGTAAAAAATTCTTTAAAATCTTCTGAGCTGCCCTTCCAAAAAACACAAATATCATCCAGGTATCGTTGGTAATGAATAATATTTTCTACCCATGGAGAGGAGAAAATAAATTTCGTTTCCCAAAAATATAAAACAACTTAATAATTAACTTAACAATCAACTACATTTTATATAGTACACAGAGACACATACATTTATATTATTTAATGTTCATTTTATGTTTATCTAATTTTTAAAGGTTTCACAATATAAATACATAACAGAAATACTGTGAATGTAAACGTTGTGCAAAGCTTCCATATTAAGGGTACATTTACCTTTAAATGTAATCTCTAATTGACAATTAAACCATTGATTAAATTAATAATTCTTGTGGGTAGGCAAGTAGTTACACTATTTAAGTCAAATAACTATTGTAGGTGAATATCTTGATAAAGCCTGACATTGACTCAGGTGAAAGCGCTCGATTTGATTTCACTTTTTGTATTTTCTCGTTATTTTACAAGTTCTGAATTAAAGTATTTTACTGAAGCTACTTGGTGGATTATTTGGTCGGATACCTCCTACTGTGTTACTTCTTCTGGATTATTGGGACGGAGTTCGTTGTGTTTTGTAGATTATGTAGTTTACATTATTTTTGTCTCTGACAGCTTTTTCTGCTGGCTTGCTGGCTTGCTTGTTTGCTTGCTTGCTGCCTTGCTTGCTGGCTTGCTGGTTTCCTTGCTGGCTTGCTTGCTGGTTGGCTTGCTTTTTATTTTTTTTTTGGTCTCTGTCTCTATCTCTCTATCTATCTATCTCTCTCTCTCTCTCTCTCCCTCCCTCCAGTTGCTGCAATGATATTATTGCATTTGTGGACTGGCAGTACAGGCTGCTTTTGTAGGTATCTGCGCATGTGCATGTGATGGCCTCTGCACCAATTGGTGGCCAGCATTTAGTAATTGCATGCAGCCTGCTGTGTGGTAATTGCAGTTCTCACTGTGATTTCAGGACACTCTTATAAAATGATAGGTGAGGTAGGGGTAGGCCTTTCAGTTTTGCAAGGTGGGGACCATGCTGGTTTGCTGTGGACACTGTTGGTTGAGTCAGAAGGTTGGTATATCTCTCATATCTAACGCTGTGTTGTAGCTACTGAAATGCATGTTATACTGAAACCTGACTGTTGCTTCTTTCAGTTCACTCTTCTCAGTGTGTATGTTAACTCACACCTGCTAATGCTAGCACTGTTTACATGGGAGCATGTATTTACTTGTGGGATTTGAGGATTAACTGGCATACAACAGTAGTTCTTGCAATGTGTTGCTATGGCTTTTGTATTTTCCCTTTACATTCACTCCTTGAATGCCTGATATTTGTCTTTACTGGAATGTATTGCTATGGCTTTCCTATTCTCCATTTACATTCACTCCTTGTAATGCATGATATATTTCTTTCAGCACTAAGTTCTTATATGTTTGCTGTGGCTTGGTGTCACTTCATGCAGTCTGGTGAGCCCAAGGTCTGGGGTTTGATACTTACAGGGGTATTTTATTTTGCTGCTGAGCAGTACTAGGGCCTTGTCATACAGAGTGAATAAGGCACTTTTAAACAGTTGTAAGCAGGAAGCAGGAAGTCAGTGGGGACACCAGCTAGGGATGTGCAGGCTGGGTGTAGGGAAGGTCCATAGCTGCACATTTCTTTAACTGCAATAGCTGTACATATGTTTGACATTTGCTGTGACATTTGAAACCTTCCACCCCTGAGAGAGGGGTGAGGACACCTAAGTATATTGTACTAACAATTATGAATATCAGACACATGCAGTGCTTGTGAACTGCTATGCTGTCATTAGTATGTTAGATGGCTGCATCCTTTGATATTTCTGTGTTGTACTCCTACATAAGGGCATGTTTGTGGAAGTAATTCTACAGCTATTCGCAGAGTATGTAACAGCAGACAGGCTGATATGCCTGTGTGTTTCTGACACTTGCAGGCCCCAGATACTCTCAGGTATATATTTGACCAGCCTCAGGGAAAGGTACATATCAGTGGGATACACCCATGATATATTTCAGATATTCTGCAGTTCTGACTGTGGGGTATTTTGAGCATATGTATTACTACACCATTTCTGACATGCAAGTAGTGCCTACTTTAACTTATTGACAGTTACCATTACGTGGGATTCCCCACCTTTCTGCCTACTGTTAGTACATTTCACAGGGAGTCAGTGGGGCACAGGTAACAGTTGTTTACAAATCAGGGACATCCCTGTAAATCAGTCACTGTTGGGAGGTCTGGCCTCTTACCTATTCAAATATGGCGGTGTTTATCCTGCTCTGATACTGTGTGGGGCTTGTAAGTTGCTACTGTAACATTATTACCTACTAGCATGGCTGTTTCTCTTCTCACACTAATGTAATGCAATTCCACATGAATTGCCAGTAAAGATACACAGAACAAGCTTTGTGTAATGGCCTTCCTATTTTCCCTTTACATTCTCTCCTTGTATTTCATGATATATTTCTTTCAGCACCAGGTTCTTGTATATCTCCTGTGGCTCAGTGGTAATTCATGCAGACTAGTGTTTCCAAGGTCCGGAGTTCGAGACTGACAGGGGTATTTTATTTTGCTAATGAGCAGACTACAGGCCTTGTCATACAGAGTGACTAAGGCACTTTAAGCAGTTGTAAGCGGGTTTGCGTGCGTTTGCGCAACGCTTATCTACGCTTAGCTAAGCGCACACAAGTGCACACCCGCTGACTACTGCTTAAAAGTGCTTACTCCCACTAACACCCACGTTAATTTCTTTTAAACAAAAGAAAATGGGGAAATAGGAAAGTGGTGAAAAAGGGGGCACAAAGAGGGAAAGACAGTAGGGAAACCAGCTCGGGATTTGCAGGATGGGTGTAGGGAAGGTCCATAGCTGCCCATTTCTTTATCAGCAACACCTGTGCATATGTTTGAAATTTCGTGTGAAATTTGAAACCTTCCACCCCTGAGAGAGGGGTGAGGACAACAAAATATGTTGTACTGCCAATTAGAATTATCAGTTTACATGTCCAGCGGACATGTGTGCGAATTGGGAAGCTATGTATGGGGTGTAATTTTTTTGTGAGAACAGAGTGCCCTTTTTTATTTTTTTTCAGGTGAGAGTGGAATGTGAGGTACAGGAAGTAGATATATTTGGGGAGGTAGGTTGGGGAGGTTAACAGACAAAACAAACAAGATGCATACAGGGGCAGAGCATGACACATGTAGGGGGTAAACACAATTGACGGGGACGGATGTTTGGATAGCGTGAGCCCATGAGCCCACAGATGGCAACAGTGGAACTGAGATCCCCACCCATGGGCAGTTACCACTGCGCCTTCACAGCCCAGGCTGGGGCTGTACTGGGGGATGGATAGGATGGGCAGGCACACCCATGAGTTGCACCACTCTCGCCTCGAGCTGGCATAGGGGATCAGTCACAGAACGCCTGATCTCACTACGCACCACAGACCGGACCCTATGGAGGGTGAGTGGAGGCTCTCCTCCAGCCACGCTTGCAGAGGGGGATGAGCCCCATCCCCTGCAGCACTTCTACCCGACGGTGGCACAAGGCCACTGGTGGAGGAGGTCCCGGCCTGGGCACTGGTGCCAGGTGCACTCGCCAGCTGAGGTGGGAGAGGTGGGTCCACTGGAACCCGCCTTCCCTGTTGTCCTATGTTTAGAAGTATTTTATGGCATTTTGGGTTAGTAACAAACAACACCATTCAAAATTAGTTGTAACAGCATGCATCAGTATTCCCATTAACCAAACACCCATGAATTCCGAACATTGAGCAGCAAGCATAACACATGCATATTTAGAACAACGGTGCACATTCCAACAGCATGCTGGGTTGATTGGTGGCAACAGGCCATCAGGTTTGGATATGTGAACAGCGCACATGCATCAACGTACATGCAGATATGCATGAACCAACAGGACAAATGTCCATGGGAATTAATTGTGAATACACATACCCAGTTTGGTGTGGAATGGCATAATTTGTGAAAATTGGGTAGGGTGGAGAAATATTACATTAACAACTTACACTACCTATATATATACTGCACATTCCTAGTAGATGCAGATATATATCCCCTACATGTATTAGCACAGTTTCCTGTATGTAACCTTAGGAATGTTGGTGATGGGGATGTAACTGCTACATTAATATACATTCCATTTTTATTCATATATGTTCATATCTGGCTGTGTTCAGGTACAGCATCCTGCTACATTTGATTTATATGGGTCTAGACAACTGTGGATGTTCAGCATTTCATACAACCATACTATCTCCATAATGCCTTATACGCTCCCCATTGAACCTGGCCCTGCATGAGTTGTGCTTCATGATCATGGACTAGGAGCCAAACCATATATTTTGATTCCAAAAACCCCACCTTTGTGTTCTAAAGCGATTTCCCTCTCCTGCACCTGCCATCCTGATTGCAAATGGGTACCACAATCAGTTATGGTATGTATTCCCACCTATGGGTCTTATATATGCCAGTTTTCCCGCACTTATATGTGATTGGCCATTTTGGATATTTATCAGCTTAAAGCAAACCTGCTTTGTCATGGTTATATTTTCATTCATTCCTATATATATATATATATATATGCTAATACTGTATTTCTCAGTACAACTGTCATGACTTAGTGGTTCAGTACTTTGACTATGATGCACAGTATCCCGGGTTTGACCTTTGGAATTGCTTTTTTTATTTTACTACTGTCTAGACAGGCTATGAGGTGTGGCTGTGTAAAGGCGGCTTTGATACAGCTTGCCCAGTGTTGCCCGCCAGTAAGCTGGTTGGCACGCTGCGCAGCTCCGCGCAAATGGCTTATGCTGGGTAACATGTTATTTAGCTATGAGCACTCATATTATGCTGGGTGAAGCACTGCTGAGCTACGGGCACTCATATTAAGCTTGTTAAAGTGCTGCTCACCTCCGGGCACTCATATGCAGCTTGTTAAAGCGCTGTTCACCTTTGGACACTCATATTCAGCTTGCTAAAGCATTGCTCAGCTATGGGCAATTATAATCCTTTTTTTTATAAATTATTCTGTCGGAGTTCTTTACAAATACATGGCCCATTTCATTACATTTTACTTAAATTATAGTTTTATATATATATATATATATATATGTGTCAGGGGATTGTTTCATACTTATTTAAATAAAAATGGTGAATGATGTTGTGGGGGCTCGAACCATGACTACCTCCTCTTTGGCCAACGTCTCTACCGCTGTGCTATTGCTACTTGGCTTAATTTGCATATGTAGATCTTATATGCTTTTCAATGTCTGCTAACTGTGGCTGAGTGAAGGGCATACCCGCGCAAATGAGTGCAAATGCGGGCAAACATTTTTGAAATTATAAAAAAAAAAATGAAACTGCTATTTTTACGTTTTACACATTTTCAGTAGGGTTTAGTCTGTGGGGATGTGTGGTGTTGGGTTCCTTGACATTTCTAAGGACTCGCTCGTGGGTGTTTGCTTTCAGGCCTCTGACTCTTCTGGGGGCGTGTCCCTTTGCAGTACTCAGCATTCGGACACGCCCCCTACTTTCCTACACAGACCGTGTTAGCCTAGGGTATTATTCAGTATGCCCTCATGAATATGCATGGCATGCTGACGTTATACCATTCAACTGCAGCCTCCGAGTAAGACATATTAAGTCTTACATGGAGGTTTTGTGAATCCGGCCCTTTGTCTTTCCACAGGACCACCACACAGTTGCCAAATATGTTGCAGCTGTTTATCAATACAGTGGATTTAAGCCAAGACATTACATCTTTGAAGACAAAGGTTAGATTTTTTTATCTGCTGAACATGGCAACACAACATCAGGAACATATGACGTTCTTAGCATCCAAAGAGAGTTGCAGCATAACAGCAGCACAACAGGTGGAAATCACAGGTGTGCAAACTCTGCTGCTTTTAGTTATAACTCAACTGTGATATAGCTGCTGTTCAAATGCACTTCCCTTGTTCAAAAGTGTAATCTGAAAAACGTTCTTTTCTGAAGGTATGAATTTATCTGAGCTCCATTACTGGCCTGCTTCTGGAAGTCAAGCAGCTGAGATGATACTGCTGTGGTGGATGTATTAACTTAATGCAGCAGTGTAATAGAACTTTTACTGACACAAAATGCTTGGAACACTGTACAATACTATGTATGTTTGCCTTAATACAGACACTGTTATAATGATTTTAGCATCAACAACTTTTACTGTGAAGCAGCATCTTGACCAGCACAAGGCAAACTGGATGTTTCGGATGAAAGTAACCATTATAGTTCTTAGTCAAGATTGCCTACATACTTAGAAAGTGCTTGTGCTTCAATTCAAAACAAACCATTTTTGAAGGGCTTTTTAAACACTCATTAAAAGACTTCAGGAAGTATTAACATCACGGGAAAATTGTCATGTCTCACAGCTACCGTGTAAAATATAAAGGATGCTGTAATGTCAGAATATATAAGGACATGCAAGGTACCTTAACAGAGTACATAACTTGTCTCTAGATATCCATGGATCACCCATTCTTGGAGAAAGGAGGGGAGCTGTTGCTCACCACACTAGTGACACCTAGCAAGAGTGCTAGATGTTTACCTAGTGGAGTTATGAGCTGTATAGGCCCACACTGTCTTAGTACATTTGTCTTTTGCAGCTGAGTGAAATTGGCATGTGGAGGGAAACTTCCCCATGAGATTGCAGGAGCTCCCTATTGAAATGTTGACACTCAAAATGCAAGTGCCAGAAAACTGCAAAAAAAGACCAAAAAACACAGGAGAAGACTGACTCTTGAAAATTGCTGTTCTCCTTAAAAGTTCTTAGCTGGGGCAAGCCCCCCAGCACCACTTCCATGTGGAGGAAACTTATATATACCAACACCAAGATCACCATACCTTGGAAAAAACAGAATATTCCAAGAAATGGCATCTCAGACTTAGTATATGTAAGTCCTTGCTTTTCGGTCCTTCTGTCTCTGCATTTTGGGACTTGCTCTAGAGGGTCATGACATTTCAAATGGTTACTGATTAGAGGCTCAGAAGAACTACCAGGGAGGCGTTGCTTGCAAGGGTAGAGGGTAGGCTATCCCAAGGGTCAGCAAGCTTACCTGCTCTCTACAGCTTGACTCTGTTCAGAGAATGGAAGGCCCTTTGGGGTTCATAGACAGGAATGAATCGACTATAGGGCTCTTATCTAGCCTGGGATTACCCATCTCCTGCTCTGCCAGAACAAATGATCAATGGTATGAAGGTAAAGGAGCCATCAGGCAAAAGTCTGGAGGGTGAGTAAAATAGATCTATATATCTATGCATGTATGAATATATATATATATATATATATATATATATATATATATATATATATATATATATATATATATATATGGGTGTGTGTTTCTTGATCTCAAACAAGAAGCATCGAGACCCATTAAAGCGAAAGTGTACTACATCGAAAGTGCACTTTCACAAAAGCTGAACCGGAAAAAAACAAACAAAAAAACTTTAAACAGTATTTTGCAGGGACACAAGCTCCCCTGCACCCCCCCATGCGGAGGCTGTGCCCCCCACCCTCCCTACTTAAATATACTAACTCTGAGATTGCACTACAGTGGGGATAGGGATATATTTCCTTATCTCCACTGTAATGTGTTTTGGAGAACCGGCTTTAGCGAAAGTGCACTTTTGATTTAGTGCACTTTTGCTTAAATGGTTTAGATCTTCTGGTTGTCGAGAAAGTGTGTTTTTGACAATCAGAAGTAGACCTATATATATATATATATATATATATATATATATATATATATATGTGTGTGTGTGTGTGTGTGTATGTGTACAAGGTGATCCAGTTGCAGTAGTATAGAGGGTTACCACACCATTAGAGACCTGATTGTCCTGGACCTCCTTTTTCTTTGCAAGTACAATATTTCCTGCTAGAACCAGGGACCTAAATCTTCTCCAAGAGATAAATAAAACACTTTGGAATGATAAATTTATATCCCATTGCCTCCTAAACCTCTGGAATAAACTACCCCTACACATTAAGCAGTACAGCTCACTATCTTTTTTAAACATAAACTGCATGACTGGATAAGTGTCCACAAATTTACGGCATGTGTGTAGCCTGAAAGAGGGTACTGGCAAGGCATGAATGGTTATGGGATTCAGTGACCTTGGAATATCTATGAAACTAAAGAAAACTGAACATGTGCCTCAGTGTTCAGTATCTGGCAGTCCAAGACTTGCAAGATTAGTTATTACAATGTTGATGTTGCTATCCGAAATTCCAGCATGCCAGCGGAAACACTGCAGTAATCACATAACCTGTCCATTATGTACTGTTGTGTCGGAACTACTGTAACAGGGCTAAATAAATAAGGTGTCACACCTCCAAAACCACACTCCAGCCACAAAGACTGAATTGCCAAGTCTGTAAGTTTGCAGTTTTGATCATGTATTTTGGACAGTAAACTCTAACTAAAAAGAGCAGACCACAGATCAAGCTAGCGATTGGATGAATCTGACCTCTCATGATAATGTACATCTTGAGTGTGTACAGGATGGCGTCTTATAAATCCAACCATATCAGTGAAAACAAGGATACCAAGACAAAGATAGGGGGTACAGCATTTTTACCACAGGCTAGGCCCCGGTAAGCTGTTGTACAGTGCTTACAATGGAAGCTTGATAGGTTTTCTCATATGATGGGTACAATTCTTGCTTTTTCCCCTAAGGGACAGCAAATGCCTTACCAATAACCAAGAAAACTGACAGCAGAGGGGCTATTTAGCAATAAGCCTAAAGATGTGTGAGAGAGGTGGAAGATGTAACCTTCATTAGGGGATCTCTGATACAATAGGTCACACATAACTAATGAATATTAAGCTATAGAGCATTAAGACATCACAGAATATACTGCAGGTAATGCAGGAAGTTACTAGGCCACTGTTGGTACACTGACATTACTCAGCACATGTAGTTAATGCTATAACTTAACTCAAAATGAACCAATTCAACCATCTCATGAGGAGCTGGGTATAGTGCTCATGATTTTTTACATTATATGATCTCCACAACAGTGTTGATCTTCAGATTTTGACTTTGTAACCACTGCCTTTTGTGGTAACCATTTTTTTCCTCAGAGTTATTGCTTCGAGACTGTGTGTGTGTGTGTGTGTGTGTGTGTGTGTGTGTGTGTGTGTGTGTGTGTGTGTGTGTGTGTGTGTGTGTGTGTGTGTGTGTGTATGTATGTGCGTGTGTGTGTTTGTGTGTGTGTGCGTACGTGCGTGCGTGCGTGCATACGAATGCGTGTTTGTGTGAACGTGTTTGCTCTGTACATTGACTTGAAACTTACTTATGACAGACCTTCCCACAAGAAGGTGTCTAGCTATTTACCTGATCAAGACTTGAGTAAGGAACAGTGATACATTTTAATAACAATAAAACAGATTTATGCATATATCTGAACATTAAAAATTATAGCATGGAATCTTTAAAAATCATGGCAGAGAAGTAGAAAGGGAACAACATTGTTATTTTTCAGAAATAAAATTCTCAGATACCATATCCTATACAGTTATTGATAAGAAATATTTGTACTGACGGTTTAATTATTCTGACTTTATAAATAAATCAGTAAGTCCAGAAAGAGCAAGGCTAACCCTTATGACAAAATTCATAGCTCTACACCTATATCACAGTAAGTGAAAAGTAGGTGTGCCAAAGTTGTGGTGAATGAATTTTCTGGCCTAAATGCCAAATTCCATTAAAATCTCATGTTTTTAGAATACTAAAACTCTCCAAATTTGGGATTTACTAGAATTTTTCACAGAAGAATGAAAATTAGTATCCCTGCTTAGGAGGGTAATAGTGCACAATTTCCAGGTTAATTGTGCCCAGATTTCAAAACTCCAAGCTCTAGTTTCAGAGCTGCTTTTTGTGGCTGGCTGGACCATTGCTGATAAAGGCTCAGTGTCACTAACATTGTGTACTGCTCTGTAACATACTACAGAGCTCTGTACAAGTCACATTTGTCTTGTATTATCGTTACTTCTTTCATGACGTCCTTCTATCCTGCATGTACCTCATCAGAACACTTGCAACAGCTTGAGAGACCACAGAGGTCTGTCACCAAGAAAATTCAGGGCCTCCAAAACATGACCTACAGAGAAAGACTGAAAGCCCTGTCATTCTATTCCTTATCCTACAGGCTGCTGAGTGGTGACTTGTGCCTGGCCTACATAGCAGTCTCTGACCCTGACCTAATGGAAATGTTGGACATCCACAAATCACATGGAGCAAGAGTTACTCACTCCAGGGATCTCAACCTAGTCTATGACATTAACAGAACATGCTGGAAATATAGATATATCTCCCAGAGATTGCCGATCCTCTGGAATAAACTCCCAATTCACATGAAGCAGAGCTCCTCAGTGACCCTATTGAAGCACAACCTAGACAATTGGATGAGAGACCGTAAATTCACCCTGAGGGTGGCACCTATGTCTCTCATGGACAGGGGCTGGTTAGTTAGTGCTGGTCATAGACTTGCTCTGTGAATAACAACATCTAACCAAGGCCAACATAGCTAGGCTTGTAAAGGCCCTAGAGCCATCTGCCATGTAATTTTAGATCTGTCTAGCCAGTTTTGAGCTACGTATGATTTTAATATGGCACATAGCGTTATTATGATGTGTTTATATTCATATGTGCAATTTATGGGGAATATATGCAAAATTTCAATTTCCATGACAAGGTGGATTTAGTGTACCCCTTTTTTTCTAATTTAGATATTAACTGGCCAAGGCTCTTGCCATCCCCATATTGCCTTTTTTAGGCAAGGCTCAAAAGACAAACCCACCACCGTAAATAGCACAAGTAACAAAAATCCGAGGGTAATACTACTCAATGCTAGAAGTCTAAACCTCAAAATGCATGCACTTGAGGCACTCCTCAGTATGGAGAACATTGATATCTGTGCAGTAACAAAAACCTGGTTTAAGGCTCCAGAGAGCACCCCAGCACTACCAGGCTCCAACTCATACCATACATTTCGGTCACAGAACCTGGACCAAAATACAACAGGTGGGGGAGTATCCATATTCATCAAGGATACCCACACCTCCAGGATAGTGACACAGCACGATGCTTCAGAGATTATCCACGTGCAACTAACAATGGGCAAAACTGCAATTCAAATTGTAGCTTGCTACAGATCACCCACCATGTCCCAGGACCCCCATTCCGCATTTCTGGAAACACACTGGGTAACATAAAGGTCCTACCAAACACCCTAATATTGGGTGATTTCAACTACCCAAACATTAAATGGGAGATCTACTGAAGTGCTAACTCCCTTGCCCAACATTTCCTAGAATTTATAAACTCAAACACCCTGGAACAACTGGTCACCACTCCCACCAGAGGTGACAACATATTGGACCTGGTCATCACCAACATGGGCGACCAGTGTTCCACACCAGAGGTCAACCCCTCGCTGGTTAGATCCGACCATAAACAAATCACTTTGGATATCCACATTTCTCCCCCACCCCCGGACAAGGAAACCACTGTGAAAAACATTTCAAAAGCAAACTTCACATTACTTAAGATGGAGGTGGAAAGTTTCAAAGCCCCCATGCTAAAGGATAACGCTATCCAAGCTGCAAAATCCTTTACTAATGCATTCTACGAGCACCTACAAGAATGCATGGATCATGCTATCCCAAGCAAAATCAAGACTCACTCCTCCAAGAAAAGGAAACCAGTCTGGTGGACCCCTGCCATAAACAAGATATACAATAGAAGGAGGAAACTAGTACAGAAAAGAGTAAAATCCCAAGAAGGGAAGACATCCCTGATCAGTATCAGCAAGAAACTACGATCCCTGATAAAATCGTCCAAGACGAGCTTTGAAAGAAAACTTGCTAAGGACTCCAAAGATAACCACAAGGCATTCTTTAGGTATGTCAAGAATCTAAGTGGCAATGCTCAGATCTGCTCGGAGTTAGTGCAGAATGGCACAAAATACATTGAACCAACCAATATTACCAACATCCTGGCAGACAGGTTCAGTGCAAACTTCATCCCCTCTCACCCCCAAAAGGGCCCATAACCATTCCAGAAGAATGTAGAGCCCCTGAAATCACAGACACTCAGGTTAAAATAGCCCTCGCCAAAGCCAAAAACACAGCATCAATCGAAATGGACGGTGTCCTAGGCTGCATCCTACATGAGCTCAAAGTCAAAATAACCCCTCACCTAAACACACTGTTCAAACTCAGCCTCTCCACAGGCTACATACCCATACAGTGGTGCACAGCAATGATTATTCTGCTCCACAAAGGTGGAGCCACAACAGACCCCAGGAACTATTGCCCTATAAGCCTGACTAGCTTGGTCTGCAAGGCTATGGAGTGCATCATCATGGAAATCATTAACAGAGACACTGGGAATTTTCAAACACTGGACCCTACCCAGTTCGGCTTTGTTAAGGGTAGATCATGCCTCCTAAACCTGGTGGACTTCTTTGAGACAGTTACCAAGGCTATAGATGAGGAAAAAGTGGTACACACAGTCTACCTAGACATCGCAAAGGCCTTCAACACCATTCCCCATTCTGGTATTACAGACAAGCTCACCAGCCTGAACATAAACCCCTATGTCACAAGATGAGTTGCCAATTGGCTCATGGACAGAACCTACATGGTGAGAGCTGCAGGAGCTAGGTCTGACTATAAACCGGTTACAAGTGGCATTCCCCAGGGCTCAGTCCTAGGACCCCTCCTGTTCGGCATATACTTCTCAGAGGTACAGACAAGCACAGGAGGACTATGGCTGACCAAGTTCTCAGAACACTGCAAACTAGGGGCTGTAATCGACTCACCGGCTGACACAGACATCCTCCAAAAGGGTCTCACTGAGACGGATACCTGGTGTCAAAATCATGGCCTCAAGCTAAATGCCAAAAAGTGCATAGTTATTCCCTTTGGGAATAACAAAGTACTACAAACTACCACATAGGTGGTAGTCCCCTAAGTATGGAAAATGTAATAAGAGATCTGGGGACCCAAGTAGATAGTAATCTCTCCTTTGATAATCACATTGCCAAAGTGGTTAGAAAATCCTTTTATGTGGCCCACCTAATCACAAAAGGGTTTGCATCCAGATCAAAAGAGGTCATTGTGCCCCTCTACTCATCACTCATCAGACCCATCATAGAGTACAATGCCCCATTTGGGATGTACCTTACAAGACACCTGCAACAGCTGTAAAGACCACAGAAGTACCTCACCAAGAGGATGACTGGCCTCAAACAGATGCCCTATGCAGCTCGACTGAAGAAACACCAGTTGTACTCAGTTACATACCGCCTGCTCAGAGGTGATCTCTGCCTGACATACAAGACCATGTCCAACCCAGGATTGATGGACATGCTCCACCTAAAGAAAACCTTATCCCCTCGAGCCACACACTCTAGGGATCTAAACCTCACCACAACAATAAATAGGACGTGCTGCAGGGATAGATTATTGTCCCAGAGACTTCCCATGCTTTGGAACAAGATTCCAATCTACATTAGGCAGAGCTCCTTGCTAGCACTCTTCAAGAGAAACCTTGACGAGTGGATGGGAAACAGAAAGTTTACCCTGGGGATTACTTTAGTGGCTCTGCTGGACAGGGGCACAGGGAACTAATCTAAGGGGGTGGCGAAAGCCAACACATTCTGGCTAGGCTTATAAATGCCTTCGGGCAGATAGCCTAGTACTTACCTATGAACCTAATGAACACCATAATTTATAAACATTTTTGTAGCTCCAGAAAATATGTAAGGTGTCAGCTATGCTATTAGTGCATGTGAAACATAAAAAAGTGAAAGGATGGAGTTGATTTTATTCAAAAAGAAAGTGTGTAGTATGCATTGTTGTTAATCATAATTTGAGTGTAAATCAATTTTTTAAATGGGGTTAATTTCTTAGTCAATTCAATTGCTGCAGTTTTTTGATTGAGTGTGACCTTATTACTCTTCTCCTCCCAATACTTTGATTACAGAATCAAATCTTGGTATTTTATTTTTGTTATTGTTTTATAGGTATTTGATAACATTTTCGACATTAGAAGTAATACATTTATAATTTGTTGGTATAACTGCATTCTTTGACAGTCAGTTTTAACATTAGCTGCAATTATGTTGACTAAATATAGTATTTGCTTAATTATAATGTTATAGCTTTTACTTACTACTAATCTCTGTTTTATGCATTCAATCAAAAGGTTTTTAATTTGGTAAAAGTCCCAAACAGTACACTTTTTAATTAATACGTATTTGTCTAGGTTTAACATAGTGTTGTTTAATTTGATATTTGCAGGGGCGGCTCGTGGCATAGGGCTGCCGGACTGCAGCCCCCTCAAAAAGAAAAAAAGAAAGAAAAAGAAATGAAAAATAAAAAATATTTTTAAAATTAGGACTTCATGCATAGACCGAGTCCGCTTATCGGTCTATCGCATGCTCAAGGCAGCCGCCATCCCCATAGGGGACACAAGGCGTCTGTGCACTTTTACAGTGCACAGACCCGCCAGGATTATGGGACACGTCCGGACTGCAAGAGGAGCAGCAGGGACTCGGGACAGTGCCTTAGGGATCTCATCGGCGTCAGGAAGGAGCATGTGGATCTCGCGGGTCTTCAGTATTGAAGGATGTATGTACGGACGTTAACTCTGGATGTATTCAGGTAAGGTGCCTTTCAATTTACAATGTTTATTTTCTTTTTATTTGTGTATGGTGTATGGTGCTTGTGCTTTACTGGAGTTTGTGTATGGTGCTTGTGCTTTACTGGGGGGGTGTGTGTGTGTGTGTGTGTGAAAATGCCCCAGGTGCTTATGGTGGTGTGGTAGGGAACGCCTCAGGCTTGAACCCTGTACCCTGTATGCAGGTGTTAAAGACTTGAGTTCCCTACCCACCACCATTTGTAAAAAAATTTCAGATTTTTACCTCATATTTGATCTGATCTGTTCCTCATAATATCTGTGGTTTGTAAATGTTGCAATGCTTGATATTTGATGGTGTAGTAGTAGCATTGTTGCCTCACAGCTGCAGGTTGTTGGGTTTGATTCTTGGCTGGGGTTCCTTCTTTGTGGGGTCTGTATCTTCTCCCTGTGTTTGTGTGGGTTTGCTTTTGTGCCCTCCCATGTTACAAAGACATGTCTGCATTATTTCTTCCTGGGCCTCCGCTGAAAATTTGTTTATTTGTTCCAAGTCAGACTGTCCTGATTAAAAATGTTAAATAAAATTGATAGGCATTTGAATTTCAGACTTAAGGGTTTCTGAATGTTTAATTCCCTGCGCATTTGATGGTGCAGTGGTAGTATTGTTGCCTCACAGCTATAGGTTTTCTGGTTTGATTCTTGGTTGGGGTGGCTTCTGTGTGGAGTCTGCATCTCCTGCCTGTGTTTGTGTGGATTTGCTCTGGTGCCCTGCCATTTTACAAAGATGTGTCTGCAGTTTTAATCCCTCGTCTCTGCTGAAAATTGTTTTGTTCTGTCCATGTAAATTTGACAGGCATTTGAATTTCAGACTTCAGGTTTCTGAATGTTTAATTCCTTGCAGATTTGATGGTGCAGTGGTAGTATTGTTGCCTCACAGCTATAGGTTTTCTGGTTTGATTCTTGGTTGGGGTGGCTTTTGTGTGGAGTCTGCATCTCCTGCCTGTGTTTGTGTGGATTTGCTCTGGTGCCCTGCCATTTTACAAAGATGTGTCTGCAGTTTTAATCCCTGCGTCTCTGCTGAAAATTGTTTTTGTTCTGTCCGCAGTAAATTTGACAGGCATTTGAATTTCAGACTTCAGGTTTCTGAATGTTTAATTCCTTGCAGATTTGATGGTGCAGTGGTAGTATTGTTGCCTCACAGCTATAGGTTTTCTGGTTTGATTCTTGGTTGGGGTGGCTTCTGTGTGGAGTCTGCATCTCCTGCCTGTGTTTGTGTGGATTTGCTCTGGTGCCCTGCCATTTTACAAAGATGTGTCTGCAGTTTTAATCCCTCTGCTGAAAATTGTTTTGTTCTGTCCGCAGTAAATTTGACAGGCATTTGAATTTCAGACTTCAGGTTTCTGAATGTTTAATTCCTTGCAGATTTGATGGTGCGGTGGTAGTATTGTTGCCTCACAGCTATAGGTTTTCTGGTTTGATTCTTGGTTGGGGTGGCTTCTGTTTGGAGTCTACATCTCCTGCCTGTGTTTGTGTGGATTTGCTCTGGTGCCCTGCCATTTTACAAAGATGTGTCTGCAGTTTTAATCCCTGTCTCTGCTGAAAATTGTTTTGTTCTGTCCAGTAAATTTGACAGGCATTTGAATTTCAGACTTCAGGTTTCTGAATGTTTAATTCCTTGCAGATTTGATGGTGCAGTGGTAGTATTGTTGCCTCACAGCTATAGGTTTTCTGGTTTGATTCTTGGTTGGGGTGGCTTCTGTGTGGAGTCTGCATCTCCTGCCTGTGTTTGTGTGGATTTGCTCTGGTGCCCTGCCATTTTACAAAGATGTGTCTGCAGTTTTAATCCCTCGTCTCTGCTGAAAATTGTTTTGTTCTGTCCGCAGTAAATTTGACAGGCATTTGAATTTCAGACTTCAGGTTTCTGAATGTTTAATTCCTTGCAGATTTGATGGTGCGGTGGTAGTATTGTTGCCTCACAGCTATAGGTTTTCTGGTTTGATTCTTGGTTGGGGTGGCTTCTGTTTGGAGTCTACATCTCCTGCCTGTGTTTGTGTGGATTTGCTCTGGTGCCCTGCCATTTTACAAAGATGTGTCTGCAGTTTTAATCCCTCGTCTCTGCTGAAAATTGTTTTTGTTCTGTCCGCAGTAAATTTGACAGGCATTTGAATTTCAGACTTCAGGTTTCTGAATGTTTAATTCCTTGCAGATTTGATGGTGCAGTGGTAGTATTGTTGCCTCACAGCTATAGGTTTTCTGGTTTGATTCTTGGTTGGGGTGGCTTCTGTGTGGAGTCTGCATCTCCTGCCTGTGTTTGTGTGGATTTGCTCTGGTGCCCTGCCATTTTACAAAGATGTGTCTGCAGTTTTAATCCCTGCGTCTCTGCTGAAAATTGTTTTTGTTCTGTCCGCAGTAAATTTGACAGGCATTTGAATTTCAGACTTCAGGTTTCTGAATGTTTAATTCCTTGCAGATTTGATGGTGCGGTGGTAGTATTGTTGCCTCACAGCTATAGGTTTTCTGGTTTGATTCTTGGTTGGGGTGGCTTCTGTTTGGAGTCTACATCTCCTGCCTGTGTTTGTGTGGATTTGCTCTGGTGCCCTGCCATTTTACAAAGATGTGTCTGCAGTTTTAATCCCTCGTCTCTGCTGAAAATTGTTTTTGTTCTGTCCGCAGTAAAATTGACAGGCATTTGAATTTCAGACTTCAGGTTTCTGAATGTTTAATTCCTTGTATAATTGATGGTGCAGTGATAGTATTGTTACCTCACAACTATAGGTTTTCTGGTTTGATTCTTGGTTGGGGTGGCTTCTCTCTGCATCTCCTCCCTGTATTTGTGTGGATTTGCTCTGGTGCCCTGCCATTTTGCAAAGACGTGTCTGCAGTATTAATCCCTGCATCTCTGCTGAAAATTGTTTTGTTCTGTCCGCAGTAAAATTGACAGGCATTTGAATTTCAGACTTCAGGTTTCTGAATGTTTGATTCCTTGCAGATTTGATGGTGCAGTGGTAGTATTGTTGCCTCACAGCTATAGGTTTTCTGGTTTGATTCTTGGTTGGGGTGGCTTCTGTGTGAGTCTGCATCTCCTCCATGTGTTTGTGTGGATTTGCTCTGGTGCCCTGCCATTTTACAAAGACGTGTCTGCAGTTTTAATCCCTGCTGAAAATTGGTTTTGTTCTGTCCGCAGTAAAATTGACAGGCATTTGAATTTCAGACTTCAGGTTTCTGAATGTTTAATTCCTTGCATAATTGATGGTGCGGTGGTAGTATTGTTGCCTCACAGCTATAGGTTTTCTGGTTTGATTCTTGGTTGGGGTGGCTTCTGTTTGAGTCTGCATCTCCTGCCTGTGTTTGTGTGGATTTGCTCTGATCCCCTGCCATTTTACAAAGACGTGTCTGCAGTATTAATCCCTGTCTCTGCTGAAAATTGTTTTGTTCTGTCCGCAGTAGAATTGACCGGCATTTGAATTTCAAACTTCATGTTCTTCAGAATACATAGTAGCACAACCTTTTTTCTAGCAATTTTCTAAGTTTATAAGATGAATATTTTAAATTTGTCCCTATTTTTGGGACTGTATTCCCCATTATTGGCTTCGTCCAGGTTTTTGTGCTAAGGTTGACAGCTATGGCAAGAACTGAATTCACTGAATATGGACTGTAGAATTGTGCATATTTACTGATAAAGGTGCACTGTAGAATTGTGCATATTTACTGATAATGGTGGACTGTAGAATTGTGCATATTTACTAATAATGGTGGACTGTGGAATTGTGCATATTTACTAATAATGGTGGACTGTAGAATTGTGTATATTTACTAATAATGGTGGACTGTGGAAGTCTGAGTAGACTTTTTATGATAAATGTTCTCAACTGGGCAGTTTTGCCATTATGGGTGCATATGTTTTGTTTCATTGCTTACTGGAAAAATGTTCAAAACAAATTTAAAACACCCTCTAACAAGTGTACTGTATTGTACAAGGAATATAATTTTTAGTACAATGAGGAAGGTGTATCAAAGAGCACATGTATGTTTCATATGCAAGGGGCCTATGATTCGAAAACAGCCCAAAATTAATCTTTATCTGCCACTGGCAAAATGTATTTTCTTTGAATGTGGGTTTCAATGCTGTTTCAATGAATGTGAGTTTCAAGGGCAGAGAAGTTTTAATGCTAAGTTTTCATTGTGAGACTGCATTGCTTTGTTTAACAGATTACTTAATGTTTGTGCTGTAAAATAACAAATAAAACTTTCAAATGAAGTCCAATCATTGAAGTAAAGCAGTATGCACATTAGTGTTTATGGTAAATGGAGTGAAATAGCCAAGTAATGGTTAATTGGAATGGCTGCAGAGGCTCCAGTTCAACCATTATTTTGTCAGGCGGGGGAAGGGCAGCAAACTCAGACAGGCCCAGCTGAACTATACCTCCCAACTGTCCAGATTTTCAAAGAATGAATAGATTTTTGCTTCTTATTTTTGGTTTGTTGTTCATAAAATTTGTAGTTTTAATTCCTAAATGATTTGCCAGAAGTCACTAAATAATAAGTTTCAGACTTCATAACCTTCATAAAAATGCATGTTAAAGTAAGAGCCGTTCTATCAACTGTCTCAATTTATACAAGAGCAATTTTAGTACTGTTTATATGTGCCCCAATATATTTGGCCTTGTTCAGATTTACTGCATTAACAGGTTGAGAGGTACATGCAAATAAATTGCTTTATAGAATTAGGCATAGCCAACCTCTCAACTGTCCCCAATTTTTGGCTCAAAATGTTGCTCTTCCCCTAATAATCCCTCCATAAAATAGCAATTTTGGAAGAAAACATGGAGGGTTTACAATTAAGAAATAACTGTAATAATCAAAGTTATAGATTACTTGAAATGCATGTAGATTCTTTTATTTTGTCAGCTGCTCAAGGTAGCAGTACTAATATTAAAGTGTCCCTTCTTTGACAGGTAGAAGCTGTATTGTGTGTCTATTTTATATTTTTGCATCACATTTTTGGTCCATTTTCATAAAATTGTGTTTTTGGCAAATTAGTGACAAATCACTAAAGACTGAAGTTAGAAAATGACAGACATTTGAGTTTCAGATTTTATACCCTTCAGAAAATTCATACTAATGCAAGACCTATTCTATTATCTTTCTAAGTTTATTAGAGCAATATTTAAAAATTGTCCTTCTTGTTGTGCCTTTGTCCCACTTCTGTGTATGGCTTTGTCCAGATTTCTTGCTCTTGAAGTTGAGAGGTATGACAAATGTGTCAGGGCCATCACAGTCAGCCAGAGAGATTTCAAATTGTGACATGCTTGTTGCACCCCACTCCCCATGTAGTGACTCTGGATGTGTCCAAGCAAGGCAAGGAGTAGTTGTATCTACCTTGGATGGGGAGGACACACTGCATAAGTACTACAGTGGCTTTTCATCTGTCCTTGATTTTGCAGAATGGTCTGGTTTCTGTCATATTTTTGTACTGTTGATTTATGCTTATTACTCAAAGTGCCTGTTGCTCTGTGTTTAAGTAGCAATGCTTTAATGACCATAAGGTAAGCTTGTCTGACATCGTAAGATGCAAGTAAGCTTTAATAAGCATACTGTTAAAGAATTGCCAACATTGAAAGCCTTTCTGTTGTTGCCATGCAGAGAATACTTGACTAGATAATGTATAAGCCTTGGGTATTAAAGGACAGGATTCCATTATTTTAAAAGCTCATTACACTTGTTGGAGACTTCCAGTCATCTCTACAGGCTTTACCCGTAAACTAAACAGAATGCCAATCATGTGTGGTCCATAACCTGTACAGTAATCCTTTAAGCAATGTATCTTGAGCTTGTTTCTTGTTTGCTTTTCATTTTTACTTTTATCATGTTTTCCCCATGAAGCGTTGTCAGGCAGCAGGTCACTTTTGGATAAGAAACATTTTTACAAGTGGGGGCATCACATAGATTTCTACTTTCAGCATGTTGCTTGGTACTTTAATAAAGCTGAATATATTATAATTAGAACTGCAGTGCAAGGAGAAGTAGTTTGAGTTGAGTGCTTCTGGTTTTTCTTATACTTGATTTTGACTGGCATTCCAGTAATGTATTTAAAAAGTAATTTATTTTTTCATGCCTCACAACCTTTTGTTTCCATCTAGATATTAAGTAAGCTGTCATGCAGCCAATGCATTGAAATATTTTTATTCTTCTACACTTATTTTTGTCTTGATTGGACTTTCATAATGATGGTTTGCCACCCAGGGCAGCGTATTTAATTAAAGTTAGTTTTTTGTGGTTTTGTGCATAGCTCCTCCCCTTTATGGTTGACCACACCCCTTCCCTTTGACCCCGCCCATTCAGCGTCTCCTGCAGCCCCCCTGTGATTTGAAGTCACCAGCCGCCACTGGATATTTGGATTTAGGTGGGTTGGTTGTCCCAGTATTAGGGTATCTCTTAGATTAAGGGAAGTCATGAGCTTCTGGAATAGAAAGCTTTTTCTTATGATTAAGGGGTGGATTTAAAACACCCTTATCATCTCAGTTGTAAGAAAGGGTATGGCTTTGGGATTTAAGTTTGAAGAGATAAGGTGTTGATAATATAGTTTAATCCAAAGTGGGTACCATATTTTGCTAGATGACTCATAATTTATTTGTATGATTCAACTAGCATTAATGATATCATAATATGTCTGAAAATCAGGTAGTCTTACACTTCCTTTTTCTTTGGGTAATGTTAACCTGGAGTAACCAATTCTAATATTATTTGGGTGCCATATAAACTTACCTAGAGTTGTTTTTAATTTGGTGAAGAAACTATTAGGTATGGATTGATTGATAGCATTAAAATGATATAGTACTTTGGGAAGAATATTCATTTTTATAATTGCAGCTTTAGATAAAGGAGATAGATTCAAATTTTCCCATCTTTTTATGTCTTCCGTGATATTCGTCCATGTTTTAAGTAAGTTATTTTTAATCAAATCTGAATGGGGATGGGCAAACATAATGCCTAAATATTTGATAGATTAGTTAACTTTGATTTTAGTTTCAGGAAAATAGAATTCCTTGTGTCCTAAGGGGTTCAGAGGGAATATAACTGATTTATCAGGATTGATGGTGTAATTGGATACCTCTGAGAATTTTTCAATGGAATTTAGAATATTTTTTAAGTCAGTATTGGGGAGTTCAAAATAGATGTTTAGGTCATCAGCGAAAGCTGTATATTTTATTTGGAGTTTGAAGATATTTAAGAAATGATGGTAGGTTCTTTGACTTATTTTAAGGAGAAGAGTTTCAATATAAATATTAAACAGGTAAGGTGATAGCGGACACCTTTGTCTTGTGCCATTAACACATTGGATAGGTTTTGATTGCTTTTTATTTATATAGAGTGTTGTAGTAGCTCTGTTATAAAGGACCTTCACCATAGCTATAAACTCTTCAGGGATAGTGAACAGTTTCATAATCTTAAATAGAAAGTCTAAATTTATTCTGTCAAAGGCTTTGGATGTGTCTACTGATGCATATCTGGGGCATTTATCCTTTGTTGTGAGATTAATTATTGAATCTATGGTAAGTGTGTTATCCCAGACTTATCTATTATTCATAAAGCCCAGTTGTTCAGAATATATAATATATGGCAAACCTTTTTTGATTCTGTATGCTAAGACTGTTGATAAAGAGAATGAACTCTTACTAAACACAAATAACTATATTTGTGAGTGTGGAAATATTTAAGAGATATGGAGTCCTCACTCTCAAAAAAGCATCACATTAACACACCACATACTAAGCACCTGACTTTGACACATAATATAATGCCATATGCTAATGCTGTACAGAACTCCTTACCTAAGCCTCCAAGACCCATAAGAAATAAATCTCAGCAAAAATCAAAATCAAGTATCATATTACATAATGTCTCATCTTTAAAAGAGAGTCACCATTAGAAAAAGGCCTCAGTTGCAGGACACCAGACTACTCCAGAAAAAATATATATATTTTATTGATTGGTGGCTCAGTGGTGACACACATTTATTTCCCACTCACTAGGCTGGACAAAGGAAGAGTGACAATGACCTGTCTCTCAGGTTCCAGGATCTCAGACATCTCAAGGGTCCTTTTGACCTATACACCAGACAAATATAACCACAATATGGTTGGTGTGTATGTGGGAGTGAATGACTTGAGGCAAAAAAACACTGTGGGAGATACAGAGAGATGTGTCTGAACTCTCTATGCAGGACACAAATGCAGGCAAGACCCTGAGATTGAGTGGAATAACCCCATCTCCTTGAATAATGTCTAGATACAAAGAAAAGATAATTGGATTCAACATCTGGCTAAATAATTGGTTGCATTCTTGTGGGATCTAGTATGTGTAAGCAAAAAAACAATGCTTGACAGCCCTACTTGCGCCCTCATTCAAAGGCTTCTGCATACTGACTAAAATCCTTGCTACCCCCCATATTGCCTTTTTAGGCAAAGTTCAGTCAGTGATCATTCCAAAGTAGCAAAGTTTATCAATATAAAAAAAATCAAGTTACCGTGGCTCTGCTCAATGCCAGAAGTCTAAGCAAGAAGCTGCCCAACCTTGAGTCTCATTTAGAAGGCCATAGAAAACATATGTTCAAAATTTCATAGGTGTTTACTAGGCTATTGATCTGTGAGAATCTTAAGAATCCTAGCTTTACATTCCCATGTTAGTTTATAGCCTTTATTGTTTGCATACAAATAACTCAGAGATGTGATGAACAAGGATAGGATGGGACATTTACATGTTTCCCCTATTCACGAGGGACTGGGATGCTAAATCAGGGGTGACATTTGTGGTTACCCATTCATTCACCCAGATTACATTTAAAGAGTGAGAGAAGTACTTTGCTTTGTATGGAGTGAAAGACATATTCACAGAAATGGTATTCTAGGAGATACATACCTATCCCTCCAACATGGTCTTTTTATTCTGCAAAAGAGTTTGGACTCCCTTAAGTGGATATTCACGATTCCATTGGACTTGCAAATGTATAATAGGTCTGACAGAATAGGATATGCTGAGGCTCTGATTTCAAGGCACAGGTTGACTCTCAGTACCCTGTATCATACTAAGAAAATGGCAAGACTTTGAGATGGTTGCTATAGTTTTTATGATTTAGGCCCCTGATATATATATTTTTTTAATGAGAAAGCACAAGTGCATGGAGAAGTACATACTGAAAGGGGCATTAAACTCAGTGATTGGTCTAATGAGTGCCAAATACAGTGGAACAATTACATCCTTGGATATGGGTGACATATCCTTAGATAAAAGCTGTACAATGAAAAAATACTTCCTTATAATAGTGGATATGTGGTGATCAAAGGACAATTCATTGTAGACATAGGTTCCCAAATCCATAACTATAGGATAAATTTACGGTAGTATTGTCAATGTGCGTTGTCACGTTATAACAGACTGTGGACATTAAACATTTCTTCAGGCTAGATCTACAGCAATTTGGTATTCTAAAAGATAAGACAAGGTAAGACGATGTTGACAACAATCACACTGTAAACACGGCCTATCTTGATTTGGCCTAGGCATTTGACAACATTTCCACTGTTAACATAAATATTAAAGTAATGGTTTCACAAATAAACCCCTATGGGTTAAGATGGATAGATAATAGGCAAAAAAACACAGACTCTGCAAGGTGCAGAAGACAGGGGCAGCATCACAGAACATGAATGAGACCAGTGGTGTCCCACAGGGTTCAGTGTCAGGAACATTTTTGTTCAGTATTTTATTCTCTGACATACATAATAAAAATCAGTACCTCTGGCTAACCAGGTCTGCAGATGACTGCAAACTGAGAGTCATCATCAAATCCCCCTCTGGCACAGAATCATTCCAGTAGGAACTTACATTTATAAATGTCTGGTGTATTGAAAATTGGATTAATTTAAATGATAAAAATGCAGAATGATTGCATTTGGCAACAAACCATTGCCCTAGGATATACTATTGACAATACCCACATTCAAAATAAAAATGTGGTTAGAGACTTGGGAACCTGGGTTGATAATTGCCTCTCCTTTGGTCACCATGTAACAACAGTTGTCAGGAAATCTTTATACAGCTGACCACCAAGGGGATATCATTTAGATCTAAAGATGTTGCTGATCCCTTGTATTCAACACTGGTCAGATCAATTAGAGAATGCAAATACACCTATGGGATGTACCTCACCTGATATATAAACAGTTGGAAACACCCCAGAGGTTCTTTATAAAGAAGATCATAAGCATAAAAACCCTAATCTACCAGAATAAACCAGAAGTACTGTCTTTCTTTTATGTGTCATATAGAGTCCTCAAAGGGGACCTGAGCAATCATGGACCCAGTAGTTCAGTAGTTCTTATATCTTCACAAATCAAACAGTCCCAAAAAAAAAACAAAATCAAAACAAGGTAGCTAAACCTGCTTCAGCAGATCAATAAAACAAGGTAGAGAGACAGGCTCATTACTCAGCATCTCTACCCTCTGGAATAGATTTCCCTGCAGATAAAGCAGTGTGATGCACTATCTTCCCTGACAGAACCTGGATAACTGAATGGGTATTCATATGTGCACCCTGGCCTAGCCTTTCTTGAGAGGGAAGATACATTCCAAGGCATAATGGCGACAAGACTCAGTAGCCTTGAACTTGCTATAATTCCTATGAAACCATGGACTTGTATGTTACAGAAATGGTACTGTGAGCCTTTGGACCTGTTGATCCATATTGCTATAACAGTTTCCTGCAATCTACCATTGGAGAAAAACATTCCTCTGGCCCAGATCACTCAAAACCCACTGAGAAGTATGAACATTTGAGTACTGAATGGAAAATAATTTGCTGAAGATATATTTTATGACACTCACTGTATCTACAGTTGAATGTCAGCAAATAGTGATAATTAGGAAAACATACATTTTGTTAGCGGGTAGAGTAAGAAATGAAGTTCCTAATAATACAGCTTTCATCAAACTACAAACAGCACTGCATGATATCATTAGCAACTGTACCATTTCAAATCACAACTTGGAACAAGCACACACAGCAGTTCCTAATTTGCTTTACACTAAAATGAGGGAAAATTAAAATAGCTACTGTAAAGCTAAGCAACTGAGAAAAATACCTTTATGTTTGGCCTTTATCTAAAATAATTTTCAATATTATCACACAATATCATCAATAACCCTCTCTCCTTTTCACACCATGCAACTTCATTAAGGAGAGACACAGTACCACCAGTTCCCCAACTGCTAATCTGGTTATTGTTTCCACCCATTCTGTCTGCTTTGTCAGAATCTGAATAGGCTAAAATAGAGCAGCAGTCACTGAAGAGGAAGAGTCAAAATAACCTGTCAAAGAACAAGCTGTAGGAATTAAGGAAATTCACTATTTGTTCTTTTTTACTTAGTATATGTTTATGAAAAAAGTGCAAATGTCAGACAACAAATAGCAATGTTGTGCATTAATACAAAATAACATCACATAATCCACCCTGAGGACATTTTCATCATATTAGTTGACAAATGCAGCTCAGAATTTACCCTGTCTCCCTCCCAGAACTCATAGTATATTAGAATGCCTATGCCACTTCCCATCACCTCTGAGAAAGTCTTAAATGCTGTCTCCAAGACTAAAAACACTAGATCTGTGGGCCCTTGGCAATCTGTCACATTGTCTTCTCATCAGCAGCAAACACTGTCTGGCTGACTCCTTATTACATCTAGTCAATCTCGGCCTCTCCACTGGATTCATGCCAGAAGTATGGAGAGCTGCTTTAGTCAACACAGTCCACAAAGGGCGACCCGTGAGTGACCCAGCCTCCCCAGCCTTGTTGTAATGCAATGGAGTACATCATTATGGACCTCATAAACAAGAGCATGGGGAGCCTTCAAAATCTGGACCTTAACCAGTTTGGGTTTGACAAAGGCATAACCTGCCTCCTAAACTTGATGGGCTTCTTTTGAGCAAGCCATTAAGTCATTAGGCTCAGGTAAATTGGTTCACATGGCGTACCTGGACTTGACCAAAGACTTCAGTATCATTCCACATGCCGGCATCATGGATAAGCTTATACAATTAAATGTTACCCACTGGATACTGGCTTACCAACAGAACCCAGTCTGTTAATGTTATAGGCATACTCTCAGCTATAAGAGTAGTTACCACTGGTGTCCTTCACTGATCAGTCTAGGAACAACTCTTCTTTGGTATCTATTTATTTGACATTGAAGCAGACAGCAAAGATCTGTGACTGACAAAGTTTGTTGGTGACTTAAAACTCAGATCTGTCATAAATACATCAGGTGAGCTACGTATTCTCCTGGATGGGCTAACTCATCCTAACAAATGATGCTTGGGCCATAACCCCTAACTAAATGCCAAAAAATGCAGCATTGTGTCCTTTGGTTACTTGACTCTCCTTTTCCTATAACATAAGTTCATAGGTTCATAGGTAGGTACTAGGCTATCAGTCCTGGGGCCTATACAAGCCCAGCCAAAAAGGTACCCTGGCTTTTGCCACCCAAGAAAATTATTTTCCTGTGCCACTGTCGAGCAGAGCCACAGAGGTGATCCCTGGGGTGAATTTCCTATTTCCCATCCAATCATCAAAATTTTTTCTTGAAGAGTGCTAATAAGGAACTTTCTTTGATATAGATAGGTAGTTTATTCCAAACTATGGGATGTCTCTGGGACAGGAATCTATCCCTCTGGCATGTTCTGTTTATTGTGGTGACAAGGTTTAGGTCCCTAGAGTATGTAGCTCAGATGAATTGGGATTTCTTTAAGTGGAGCATGTCCAACAGCTCTGGGTTTGCCATAGTTTTGTATGTTAGGCAGAGATCACCTCTGAGTAGGCAATATGCGACGGAGTAAAGCTGGAGTTTTTTGAGATGGTCTGCATAGGGAATCTGTTTGAGGCCGGTAATCCTCTTTGTGAGGTATTTCTGCGGCCTTTCCAGTTGTTGTAGATGTCTTGTGAGGTACACACTAAAGGGGGTGTTGTACTCTGAAATGGGTCTAATGAGTGATGTGTAGAAGGGAACAATGACCTCTTTTTTTCTGGATGAGAAACCTTTTGTGATGAGGTGTGCCACATAGAAGGATTTCCTGACTACTGTGGCGAGACTAATGTCCACCTGTGTCCCAAGGTCTCTTATCACACTTTCGGTGTTAAGTATACTACCACCTATGTTGTAGTTCATGGGTACAGAGTGGATGACAATGCACTTTTTGACATTGAGCTTGAGGCCATGGCTTTGACACCAGGCATCTTTCTCAGTGAGGCCCTTTTGTAGGATGTCCACATTGTTAGGAGCTTTGATTATGGGCAGTCATAAAGACCTTCTGTGTTAGCCTGTACTTCAGAGAAGTAGATACCAAACAGGAGAGGAACCAGGACTGAACCCTTTAGTACTCCACTTGTCATGGTCTGAAGTCGGATTTGGAGTCTGCTACTTTCACAGTGTGGGTTCTGTCAGTGAGCCAGTTGGCAACCCATCTTGTGACATAGGGATTTATACCTAGTATAGTGAGTTTATTTATAATTCCAGAGTAGGGGATGGTGTCGAAAGCCTTGGCAAGATCTAGATAGGCTGTGTGAACCATCTTACCCTTGTCAACGGCTTTAGTGACTGCTTCAAAGAAGTCAATCAGGTTTAGGAGACATGATCTGCCTTTTACAAACCCGAATTGGGTGGGGTCCAGAGTTTGGAGATTACCAATGTCTTTGTTTATAAGTTCCATGATAATATGTTCCATGGCCTTGCAGACCGGGCTCTTCAGGCTAATGGGGCGGTAGTTCCCTGGGTCCATGGTGTCTCCCCCCTTATGGAGTGGGATAACCGTCGCTGTGTGCCATTCAGCAGGCACAAAGCCTGAGGTGAGGCTATGATTGAACATGGTACTGAGGTGGGGTGCCAGTTCGTTCTGTAGTTTGTGTAGAACGCAGCCTGGGATGTTGTCTGGTCCCATGGATGCTGTGTTCTTGGCTTTGGAGAGTGTGGTTTTTACCTGTGCAGCCGTGATTACAGGAACTTTGCATTCTTCCAGTATAGAGATGTGCTCTTTAGGGGGTGAGAGGGGGGTAAATTTAGCACTAAACCTATCTGCCAGGATGTTGGCAATATCAGTTGGGTCTGTATATTTAGTGCCATTGTGCTGTAACTCAGAGCAGATCTGAGTGTTGCCATTGAGATTCTTGACATAGCTATAGAATGCTTTGTGGTTGTCTTTAGAATCAGTGGCGATTTTGTTTTTGTAACTAGCTTTGGAGGATTTTATCAGGGATCGCAGCTTCTTACTGAGGCTGACCAGGGAGATCCTCCACTCATGGGATTTTACTCTCTTTTGCAACAGTTTCTTCCTTCTGTTGTACAGTTTGTTTATGGCAGAGGACCACCAGATTGGCTTCCTTTTTTTGGAGGATAGCATCTTTGTTCTGTTTGGGATAGCACGATCCTTGCACTCATGTAAGTGCTTATAAAGTGCAATTTTGTAGGATTCAGTAGTCGTAACTGTATTGTCCATCTGCATGGGTGTCATGAAGTTCACCACTTCTGTCTTAAGAAGCATGAAGTTGGCTTTGGAGAAATTTTTTACCATGGTTTCCTTAATGGGGGGTGGAGGCAGAATGTGGATATATAGGGTAATTAGCTTATGGTCGGATCGGACCAATGAGTCATTAACTTCAGGTGTGGAACACCGGTCACTCATGTTGGTAATGACTAGATCTAGGATATTGTTGCCCCTGGTGGGGGTGTGGATAAGCTGATCCAGGGCATTGGAGTTTATGAATTCCAGAAAGCGGTGAGCGAAGGAGATGGTGCATGAGTAATTTTCCCAGTTAATGGTGGGGTAGTTGAAATTGCCCATTATTAGGGTGTTTGGTTGAACCCTAATATTTTCCAGTACATCAAGAAAAGAGGAGTGGGAATCCTGGGGCATGGTGGGTAATCTGTAGCAAGCTACAATTTGGATTGCAGTTTTGCCCAGAGTTAGTTGCACTTAGATAACCTCGGCTGCATTATGCTGAGCAACTAGCCTGGAGGTGTGGACATCCTTAATGAATATGGACATACCTCCACCTTTGGTGTTCCAGTCCAGGTTACATGGCCAAAAAGTGTTGTATGAGTTATAGCCTGGTGGTGCACGGGTGCTCTCTGGAGCCTTGAACCAGGTCTCAGTCACTGCACAGATATCGATGTTCTCCATTTTAAGGAGTGCCTCGAGTGAGTGCATTTTGAGATTTAGACTTCTAACATTGAGTAGCATCATCCTCAGTTTTTGCTTGCCTGCTCCTGTTATGGTGGTGAATTTGTCATTTGAACCTTGCCTAAAAAAGGCACTATAGGGGCAGCAAGAACCTTAGCCAGTATCCGGAATCCCAGGGGTGACAGGTGCAGGCCATCTCTGGCAATGCATCGTGGTCTGTCGACCATGTCATCCCAGGCAGACAGATACTGGATTCCTTTAGAATGGCACCAGAAGCGTAGCCAATTGTTGAAGTCAATCATTTTGTCCTTGTACTGTGGCATCATTCTGAGTGATGGCAGAATGCTACTCAGGGCTAGGGTCATACCTGCCTGGGCTACAAGATCAGAGAGCTCTTCCATGTCTCTTTTCATGTAGTCCAGGGAGGTACATCTCAGGTCATTCACACCAACATGGACAATGACAGAGTCATATTTGTACTTGTTGTGGAGTGACCTGAGTGCGTGGGTTATGTGGCGGATCCTGGCACCCGACAGGCAGCTGACAGTAACCTTCTCCTTGTTTAGCCTGGTGAGTGGGACATCAGTGTGCCTAACTATAGAGTCACCTATGACTAGTGTGTTGGGTACGTTGTTTTGCTTTATTGGCTGTGGTTGAGTGGCACACTGAGTCTGCGGGCTATGTGTCATGTGGGTTGTGTTGGGGGATGGAGGTTGCTTGCGTTTCTGCTTTGGAGGTCTCTGTTGCTTAGACAGATTATTACTGAGAGCCTCCGCGAATGTTTTTGTGTTACTATGTGTGGATTTTGGTGGTGTAGATTTACTGAGACTATGTGATGCATGTGGTGTGATGCAAGTGTTTACCTTCTCCTCTTGACTGTAAAGTTCAGTCTTGATTGGAGAGAGCTTTACCTCCAGTTTGGCTAGATAAGTGCATCTCTCACAGGTTGTAGTGTTTTGGGTGGTAGGAGGAGGGGGTTGTCTGCGTACATTAGGCAATTTCTATATTGCCCCAAGATGCCCAGATTCATCAGATAGACAGGAGAGAACACTGGGAGCTGACCCTTGGACATGCCTGAATAAAAAAACTATTTTCCTCTAGATAAGTGAGGAAAGTGAGTACAAGAGCTGTTTTTCTCTAAGCAAGTGAGGAAAGTAAGTACCAAAACTGTTTTCCTCTATGTAATGAGGAAGGTTGAGTGCTGTAGTAATTAGTAGGTTATTTAGTGGTTACAAGTTCTGAACAAGTGCTGATCACGAATAAACAAATTCAAGTGCTAAAACTAAGAATCTGTATCTGGACTAAACTAGTTACAGAAAAAGGGGGGAAAACAAGTGCAAATTTGGGCTTTTAAATCAGAAAGTTGAGAAAGATGGAAAAACTGCCCAAACGGCCAGTAACTACAATTTCTGGGCCAGAACCACTCCTTATATGGTAGATAGGTTACCTAGTGCTTACCACTCCCACTGATATGCTAGAAGGCTTCCCTCCAACACAGAAAGCTTGGGGGGGCTCAGAAGTTTACATACAGTCCTGGATACAGCAAATCTGAATCTGGACTACACTAGTTACAGGAAAGGTATTTTTTTATATATATATATATATATACAGAAAAGTATCTAAAACAGCAGTAAAAACAATTCAAATGCAGTGCAAGCTAGCACACTTGAGTATGTAGCAATGTTAGACCAAACAGTTTAAAAAATGCAATTAAATTAAAAATGACTAAAAACAAGTGCAGAAGGAGTCTATTAGGTAGAATGAGGTAAAGAGATGGGACTGGGGGGAGTGTCCCAGATCAAATCTACAGTGGGGGCGGGCAACTGCAAAAGCCTCCAAATTTAAACAAGACAGGAATAGGGAATGTGGGTAGTGGAAAATCAACACCTTCAGCAGAGATCTGAAAAACTATACAGTGAAGCAAAAATAACAGTGCACAACTCTGAAGTCAGCCAGCAATGATACAAAAATTAGTCAAACAACAATTACCAGTACACAACTATGAAGTGCCAGAAAAATATACTCAGCTTTGTATATCTCCAGATAGTTTGAAAAGCACTCTTGTCAGGACACAGGAAGGCTCCAGCAATGATATGCAGGCTGTTACTACGAGGGTCTAATTTTATGCAAGTAATCCTTGAGATAGCCAGATAACACACAAAGGATGTAAAACCAGTTATACCAACTTAAAACACAGAGAAATAGGGGGAGGGGGGAAAAACACCTTCAGCAGAAATCTGAAAAACTATGCAATGAAGCAAAAATAACTGCAGAACTCTGAAGTCAGCCAGCAATGATATAAAATTAGTCAAACAACAATTACCAGTACACAACTCTGAAGTGCCAGAAAAATATACTCAGCTCTGTATATCTTCAGATAGTTTGAAGAGCACTCTGTCAGGACACAGAAAGACTCCATCTCCCATAAAAATTGACTTGGGCACTAAGGACATAGGCACCTTCATTGACAATGAACTATCCTTTAACCAACAAGTGATCACTGTTGCTAGGAAATCCTTCTATACAGCCAGACTAATCACCAGGGGTGTATTTTCTAGATCCATTGAAGTCATTGTCCCCTTCTACTTCTTTTGTATCAGACCAATAATAGAATATAATGCCCCCTTTGGTATGGACTTGGCTAGGCATATGACCTACATATGCCTGAGAGACTGCAGCATTTCTTTACCAAAATAAAAAATAAAAAAATCAATGGCATGTTTTGTTTCAGTTACACAGACTGCCTTAAAGCACTCTCACTCTTTTCAGTTTCCTACCAACTACTGAGAGGAGATCTGTGTTTTGCCAACAACACCTTAAAAGATCCAGTTCTTTGTAACCCCCTACACATCCACAATAATGGTAGCACCCTAAACATCCTCTCAAGAGATTTAAACTTCTACTGAAACACAAACAGGACCTACTGGAGAGATATATTTCTCAGAGAATATCTCCTTTATACAGGTAAAGCAGAGTAGCTTCTTTAACCTTTTTAAGCAAAACCTGGATGACTGGATGAGCAGTCATAAGTACACCTCTGGTTTGGCCCTTCTAGCCCTTATGAAAAGGGGTTAAAACTACACTAGTGTTTAGTATTAATTCATGACAGGAAAAGTGGTGTAATCATTGTAGGCTTGCAAATAGTCCACTGGATCAACAACAGAGTGCCAACCTAGGGGACTATGAACTTATTACCTTTGTGCTTATTTTTATTTATTTAACATTTGCTTACCAGGAAAGTCTGACTGGGACAGAGCCAATTTTCAGCAGAGGCCCAGGGAGAAATGCTCCAGACACGTCTTTGGAATGTGGGAGGAAACCGGAGCATCTGTAGGAAACCCATACGAATGCAGGGAGACATGCAGACTCCACACAGAAGACACCCCAACTGAGAATCAAACTGGAGAACCTCTTGTTGTGAGGTGACAGCGCTAACTGCTGCACCACTGAACTACCCAAAACAACAGGTTCCAATAAGATTTAAACTCAGATCACTGGATTCAGAGTCCAGAGTGCTAACCATTACACCATGGAAACAGCTTAAGCTGTAGTATGACTTATATGCCGATGTTAATTTAAATCTCTTCTTTTTAATATGCTTGTAAATGACAGTATGTTGGTGCAGCAATTAATGCTACCATCTCACAATTCTTGCTTCAACAATTTGGTTCCTTTATGAGGTAACGTCTGTGTGGAATCTGCACCTCTACCTTGCATGTGTATGAATTATAGCAATGGTAAATTGGCAGTTCTACAAACTTTCCGTAGGTCAGTGTGTCCTGTGATAGCTTGGCATACTATCCAAGATTAGTTTCCTGTAAAAAATTTGCTGGAAGGACCAACTAAAGTTATAATCAAGAATAACAGTTTTATTCTCCCCATATATAAACCCCCCAAATTAAGCAAGTATAAATACTCTGCTGCATGTAAAAATGTTGCATGAAAAAGACCACGCACCTTCATTAATTTGTAGTATGATTTTGGAAGGGAATTGCTATCATTTTAATGCTCATAGATACATATGTATGTTGTTTCCTGACGTTAAATTTGTCTGACCATTTCTTTATATTCTCTGAAACTGATTTACTTTATGTAACAGCCAGCTGGAAGTTAATTTCTAATATATCAAAATATACAAGCTCTTTGCAAATGGGCCTGCAACATTGAACTGAGATATTGTCTTATGTTGCCATTTTATCTTTCCTTTTTCATACAATGCTACAGCTAACAAAATATGCATTAGTTCTCAGTGTTAAATGACTTGCTAACCTGTCACTTTTACTTATCTCTGTATTGTGGACAGAGAGCTGCACAATCAGATTCTGTTCCAGGAGTAATTGGTATGGTATGCATGGTGACATTCCATCTACCACCAAAGTTTTATAACAAACTCACCATCTGCAGCCAGATCTGCACTTATCTGTTGGAAAACCCAGTCATGACAATTTTGAAAAGTTCATAATATATGCCCACATATGGCAGAAATGTGAATGTACAAGATCTTATATAATTTTCATAGGAAATCATACAAATATACGAAAATATCATGAAAGCTGAAATTTGAAGCTTAGTGATATGAACTTTGAAGCTTTTTGCATATTGCATGTTAGATTCACTAATACTTTCTGCAATAACTCACTTCACAGGTCAGAGCAGAAACTTGAGTGCTTGCATTATCAGTACATCCATCTTGATAGAAAGTAAAGTAGATTTTGCAATATGTTTGATACCACAGAGGGAGAATGAGATTTGAATTAAGTACATTGTAACTTTTAAATACAATATAGACTGGAATTTTTTTTAACTCCATAGAAATAGCAAGACATTTTCTTTGACCTCATTAATGTACATATTTTTATGAATTGGTTTAATAAGCCAAAGGATTTTTAAATATTTTGATATTTATCATATTAAGAGTGTTACTCAATTTTGAGATATAGATACTTGTACTTTTAAAATTAATTCAGAGCTTTTGTTAGATCTATAATATATTTGTATATCTTATAGCATTATGAACATACATGTGTGCATTGATTTTTCCTTTTGTATAATAGTATAGCATGATAAGATTAACTGTCACCTGTATGTTTACAGCTATATTTATCTCTCCAGGTCCCACTTTGTTCTACTTATTTATTTAGAGATTTAGTCATAATAATGTTGAATGAGCAAATTATTTAGGAATATTTAATGGATAATTTATACTTCTTCTTCTTCTTCTTCTTTTGGCTTTTCCCAGTTAGGGGTCACCACAGTGGATCACCTGTCTGCTCATGATTGGCAGTGGAGTTTTACAGTGTTGAGTTGCCAGCCCAGCACCCAACCTTCCACTGAAGGCACATACATGCATACACTCACACCTAGGGCCAATTTAGAGTGTCCAATCTACCTACAGCATGTCTATGGGATGTGGGAGGAAACCGGATCACCCGGAGGAAACCCATGTGACCACAGGGAGGACATGCAGACTCCGCACAGAAGGCACCTCAGCCGAGGATAGAACCTCTTGCTGTGAGGTGGCAATGCTAACCGCTGTACCACTGTGGCCACCCTAATGGATAATTTATACTACTACTACATAAATAGGTATATAGTAAATGATTTGTTGGATTATTTAATAGTTGTGATTAACAGAAGAGGATTATTAAACTTTTATGTAGTAGTGGGGGAATAGTTTTAAATGGCAAAATGTATAACTAAATTGATAATCTCTTATTATTTTTAACTTATATATAATATTATATTAATTATCTGTAAGTCATGGTAGCTTTTGGCTTATTTTTTATCAGTTTTTAGGTATTGGTAGGTAGAGCGATAGTATAGTAGTTTGTCTATTCTATAGGCAAACTAGGAACTTTGGTATCCATGGTAGGTTGCATTTTATTAGTAATATATACAGTTACAGTTGTAGACTTGTTTTCAGTTTTATTTAGTAGTTTAATTTGTAGAAAAGAAGGAAAAATATGGAATGTTAAGATAACAATCTCACCTATACTTAAACAAGGAAAGGATAGTAAGTTATTTTCATCATATTGACCTATTTCATTGTCAAATGTAGACTATAAAATATTTACTTCGATCTTTGCTACAAGATTATGAGATATAGTAGATAAATTAATTAATAATGATGAAAAAGGATTTATAGTCAATTAATGTATGATGATATAAAAAGATTAGTAACTATCTTAGATTAGCAAAAGGAATGAACAAGAAATTGGCTCTAATTAGATTAAAAATTGAGAGAGCTTTTGAATCTGTAGACTGGAACTACTTGTTTAAAATTTTAGAAGCATTTGCATTTCCAGAACAATTTATTGGAAAATTAAAAAACCTGTATAGAGACTCCAAAGCATATGTTAAAATTAGATCTTACATTTCTCAAGGATTCACTTAAAAAGAAAGGCACAAAGTAAGGGTGTCCCTTATTCCCGCTACCATTTGCATTAGTTATCAAAACCTTAGCTAATAGTATAAGAAACAATGAAAAAGTGATGGATTCTCACTTATCAAGGACTATCAATCTAAAATACAGATTTTTGTAGATAATATTTTACTAAGTAGAGGAGATTTGAATTATTCATTTGAAGAAATAAATGAGACAATTGAAAATTTTCAAGAAGTATCACTGTTGAAATTTAATTATAATAAAACAAAAGTGTTGGTGTTAAATCAATTACTATATAGCAAGTTTAAAGATAAATATAAATGTAATTGCAAAAGAAAAGAACTAAAATATTTAGGAATAAAAATCAATCAAGATGTGAGTAAGATTATTAATAATAATTTTGAAAAGATAATTAAAGAAGTGTTACTTCATATCAATAATTGATTTTTTTTTACTTTCAAAGCTAGGTTAGTACTTATTCAAATGATTATATTAACTAAGATTATATACATATTGCATTCAATAGCTTTAATACCTGACAAAAAAAATTAAAGAATATGGAAAATAATATAAACTTCATTCTTATGCTATCCTAAAAACCTGGAAATTGTTCATAGAAATTATATAAAATGATTGTAGTATGCTGGTATTAGGTTCCCAGATGTTGCATCTTATTCTATTGCTGTAAATTTTAACTCTATTATACTCTGGATAGACTCAACTTATACTAGTCAATGGAAAACCATTCAGGAGTAGAGTTTGTTAAATTCTTATAAATTTATCAAATATGATAAATTAGAAATAGATAATAATCCTTTCATCTGGTTAATAAAATTACCATTAAAAGGAAATTGATTTCAATATTTAGAATATGCATATATGAAATCAATTAGTAAAACAGTTAAGAAATATGCTTTTAAAAGTCCACTAATATCAAAATGGTAATTTTTGTGCTTTCTCATTGCACACATCTCTAGATTTAAGGAAACTCAGAACAATGTTAAAATGAATTCAGTAAAAAGGAATGGATTAGTATTATATTCTGATTGCTTTGAAAAAAAAGGAAAAGCTAAGTTGTTAGAATACTTAATGAAAGATTATAAGTTGGATGAATCTGTTAACCAGTTAATATTATCCATCAGTAAGAAATTAAATGAATTTGTAGATAATGCGAGTAAAGAGGAACAGAACAATAATCCCCCATTGTATAAATATATGAATACTATCATGAAGGGTAAATTGACTTACAAAGGAAGCTTGTCCAAGTTATATAAGATAATTATAAATAATAATAATACTTTTTATGCAAAATTCTGGAACTTTTTTGATAGTAGTGGATTGAGTGACTCGATAGATGGTAAGAATAAATTATTTAAATCAGTCAAACTTCTTCAAGTTTATGATGGAAAGTTTTTATGTGGAAATCTGTATACAGAATATTTGTTACTCCCTATAAAATCTCTAAGTTTAGTAAAATGACTTATTCAGTCTGTTGGAGATGTACTAAAGATGTAAAAGCTGATTGGACACACATGTTTATGGATTGTGAAAAATTAAATGTATATTGGGAAGAGATAAGTATGTTTTTAAGGCGTTATGATCTGATAATCGTTCTTTAACTAGATCAATAATACTACTTCATTTATCTGTAAAAGCCAAATGACAAAGAAAGCAGTAGCTAGAAAAGTTATTCTAAAAAATTGGAAATCAAATTGAATTTTTAAGTCTAACAGCAATACTGTGTAAAACTGAAAAAGAAGTGATCAGAACAAAATCTATTAATCATACTAAGACTTTTAGCAGTTGGGATAGCCTTGAAATCTTGCTATTGAAATACCAAGAGTCTTAATGTGTTGTCTTCCAAGATAGCTGCACATCGAGTAACAGCTTAACTTTAGCTCTCCCAGTGTGAAGACAAAAACTCAACAGATAAGGCCAATATACTTGTGTGTTTATGGGTACATTTCAGTAACTGGCTAGTAAGTGTATTGCCTGGATGCCAGGAAAAAAGAAATACAGAGCACATGGAAAAAAATCAGGTTCAAAAAGTGAAGAAGAAACACTGACTGGGGGAAGTTTTCCAGCTGTTCAGCAAAAAGCAATGCAACCTGCAGAAATTACTTCCAGTAACCTACAGAAAGATATAAGACAACTGCACACAGGCCTGCTTTAAACAGATATTCCAGTGAGGTGATAAAGCTGTAAAAATCAGAGGTTGAAATGAAGAAAAGGCTGACTGAATATGAGACTGCTCAGGAAGAGATTCTTCAAAAATAATAGAATTAGAGGACAGAGCATGTAGGGAAAACCTGAGATTTTCAGCTATACCAGAGAAGTTGGAAGGCACAGACTCCATTAATTTTATGAAAAAGAACAACTAAGCAACTGGACTGGTCTTCCACAGCAGGAGCTGTCAGGTGAAAGGACACATCATGTGTATGCTCCAAGCCTGCCTATGAGAAAACAACCTACACCTTTAATAGTAAAGATACAATCCTACCAGCAGAAGGAGTTAATTCTGACAAAACTGTGGCAGAAGGACAAAATACTAAAATTGAGAGACAGCAGAGTGTTTGTGAAGAATGATTACTCATTGTACACAAGGCAGAAGAGGTTCAAAGGTTCATAGGTTGGTACTAGGCTATCAGCCCTAGGGCCTATACAAGCCTAGCCATAACAATTCCCTGGCTATTTCTTCACACACTATTTATTTTGCTGGATCCCTGTCTAGCAGGGTGACTGACATGATCCCCGGGGTGAATTTCCTTTCTCCCATCCAATCATCAAGGTTCCTTTTGAAGAGGGCCAAAGAGGTGCTCTGCTTGACATGTATGGGCAGTCTATTCCAGAGTCTGGGGAGTCTCTGGGTCAGGAACCTATCCCTCCAGCATGATTTGTTTATTGTGATGACAAGGTTTAGATCCCTGGAGCATGTGGCTCTGAGGGATTGGGATTTCTTTAAGTGTAGCATGTCCAGCAGCTCTGGGTTTGACATGGCCTTGTATGTTAAGCAGAGATTGCCTCTGAGTAGACAATATGCAACAGAGTATAGCTGGAGTTTTTTAATGTGGTCAGTATAGGGCATCTGCTTTAGGCGTGTGATTCTTTTAGTGAGGTATTTCTGCGGCCTTTCCAGTTGTTTCAGATGTCTTGAGAGGTATATACCAAATGGGGCATTGTATTCTATAATGAGTCTAATGAGGGATGAGTACAGTGGGATAATGAACTTCTTTTTCTGGATGTAAAGCCCTTAGTGATGAGGTGTGCCACATAGAAGGATTTCCTGACTGTTGTGGGGATGTGGTTATCGAAGGTGAGGCCACTGAACACCTGCGTCCCTAAGTCTCTTATCACACTTTCGGTGTTTAGTGTACTGCCACCTATGTGGTAATTCACGGGTACATGTTTTTTCCCAAAGGGGATAATTATACTTTTCCTGGCACTGAGCTTGAGCCCATGGCTCTGGCACCAAGCATCTGTTTCTGTAAGGCCCTTTTGTAGAGTATCCACATCATTTGGGAATTCAGTAATGGCTCCCAATTTGCAGTCATCTGTGAACTTTGTTAGCCAGAGTCCCTTAGTGTTGGCCTGTACTTCAGAGAAGTAGATGCCAAACAAGAGTGGTCCCAGGACTGAATCCTGAGGTACTCCACTTGTCACTTGTATGGAGCTGGATTTGGAGTTGGCTACTTTTACATTGTGGGTTCTGTCAGTAAGCCAGTTGGCAACCCATTGAGTGACATAGGGATTAATGCCCAGCTTAGTAAGTCAATCTATGATTCCAGTGTGGGGGATGGTGTCAAAGGCCTTGGCAAGGTCCATATAGGCTGTGTGGACTGTCTTACCCTCGTCCACAGCTCTGGAGATGATTTGAAGAAGTTAATCAGGTTCAGGAGACAAGATCAGCCCTTCATGAACCCAAACTGGGTGGGGTCCAGTGTTTGAAGGTTGCCAATGTCTTTGTTTATAAGTTCCATGATAATAAGTTCCATGGCCTTGCAGATCAGGCTCATCAGACTGATGGGGTGGTAGTTACTGGGATCCAAGATGGATCCCCCCTTGTGGAGTGTGATAACTGTAGCTGTGTGCCACTCAGTGGGCACGAAGCCTGAGGTGAGGCTATGATTAAACATGACACTTAGGTGAGGTGCCAGTTCATTTTGTAGTTCAGTTAATACACAGCCTGGGATATCATCTGGTCCCATGGATGCTGTATTCTTAGCTTTGGAGAGTGCGTTTTTTACCTGTGTGGTTGTTATTACCAGAATTTGGCAATCTTCTGGTATTGAGATGGGCTGTTTAGGGGGTGAGAGGGGGGTGAAGTTGGCACTGAATTGATCTGCCAGGATATTGGCAATATCCTTGGGATCAGTATATTTAATGCCATTCTGCTGTAGCTCAAAGCAGATCTGAGCATTGCCATTTAGATTCTTGACATAGTTATAGAATGCCTTGTAGCTGTCTTTGGAATCTGGCAATTTTACTTTCATAACTAGCTTTGGAGGATTTTATGAGGGATCTCAGCTTCTTACTGAGGCATCCTGGGATTTTCCTATTTTGCTGCAACAGTTTCTTCCTTTTGTTGTAAAGTTTGTTTTTGGCAGGGGACCACCACATTGGCTTCCTTTTTTTGGAGGAGAGCATCTTGGTTCTATTTGGGATGGCACGATTCATGCATGAGTGGATGTGCTCATACGGTGCCTTAGTGTAGGATTCAGCAGTCGAACACTCAGTTCCCGTCTGAATGGGTGTCATGAAGTTTGTCACTTCTGACTTGAGTAGCATGAAGTTGGCTTTGGTGAAGTTTTTTATGGAGGTTTCCTTACTGGGGGGTGGGGATGGGATGTGGATGTTAAGAGTGATTAGCTTATGGTAAGACTTGACCAATGAGGGGGTGACCATAGGAGTAAATTCATTCTACTATTCAAGGAATGTCGAGACATAGGTGTGAGATTCAAACTGCTGTACCCAGCTGTCTTCAAGGTACTCTTCCCTGGAGGGGCACAATCATTTTTTTATGAAGTACATGCAAAGGAGGAAACACAAAAGTTTGTCCAACAAAAAGTGAGCTGTGAAATAAAAGGAGATTCTACTTCTTGTTCTTCTGGTAATAAAGACCACAGAGAGACTATACCTGTGAAACCTTTTCTACTGTTTCAATGGAAAATGTTTGAGAGGAGGAAGGGAGCATGAGAGTTGACTAGAAGAATCGAGAGTACTTTGGAAATGAAGCACATACATAATTTGGGAGATGGAGATGAACAGTAATAAAACCAATAACTTAATGTGGGATTACAACACAATAATTATATTTGTAAAATATGACAGAACAAGAAAATCAGGAAATATTGGACTTTTCAGAATTTTCTGGACTTGTGGGTGACTCTAAACTATATGCCGTACTTCATGTCATTAATGTTTGGAAAATACCTTGGGGAGGGGAAGAGAGGGGAGAAAGTTAGCTCTAAGTAAAGAAAATATTTTTTCTTAATATGACTATTTTTGGGGTGATTGTTTTCTTTGCATGCTATAAAGTAAAGTTTTCTCAGTTATTTTAAGTGTAATTGGGATTGTAAATAGATGTTGCTGTTCTTTTTTCCTTTCTTTCCCCTTCTTTCTTTCTTCTTTTTCAGTTTTAAGAAATGTAGGCACTGCAATGTAAACAATATCCTGATTAAAAGAGCATGACAAAAGAAAAAATAATGTGCTTTCTTCATTCTTGCATGAGGGAATGACTAGATTAAGAACCTTAGATTGATTTAGTAACATGTTTTAAGAAAAAACAAGTAAATGAAAAATATATTGAATATTATGAGGATTTTTGTAGCAAATTAATGTATGCTTAGTAGCAATTCTTTATCTGGATCTCATGTCTCCATGGAAACAATCTGATAATGAGAGATTGACTGTCTGGTTCTCATGTCTCCATTGAGACAATCTGATAAAGAGAAATTGGTTACAGTCTGGTGAAGAGTGATTGGCTGGGGAATAAAAGAAAAGAAAACTGGGTAGGTGATAATGTTGTCTGAAAGCATTCAGGGGTCTTTCCAGCTGGGAGAGATATAAAGATAAGACAAAAAACAGTTTGCACTTAGTAGAATCACAGGCTGCACCATTCATCTTAACATGGATAACCCATCTTTTAGTTAACTCATGTCTGTAACTGTGGCTGTCAGTTTGGGGCATTTGTTCCTATTAGGAGGGTAAAACCTCAATATTTGAAGATGTACATAGTTTTGTGTGTGTTAGTATTAAATTAATATGTTTTAGGGGTATTTTATTTGTTTATTTTCTTTTGTTTGAGGGCTTTCAATAAAACAAAAAGTTTTGTAACTCAACTGAATATGTCAAGAAATTATATAAAAGTTCAACCTGCCAAACAGCATATGTTTGCAACACAAAAGCTGGAACTAGACATTTAAAAAAACAGGTGTTATACATAAAAGGTGGGAATAATAACTTTTTAATACAATGATGCGTTCTGTAATATCTTTAAATGTCAATGGTCTCACAGATAAACACAAAAAGAAAGAATAGTGGACTGTATTAACAATGTAGAGTGCAAATATGTATGTTACAGGAGACACACTTGGAAAGAAATGAACATGTGAATTTGATAAATCTTTTACAAATATTCCAAAATAGGAACAACAACAAGTTATCTTCAGCCCTATTTCTAGACCTGTCAAAGGCCTTTGATTTGGCCAACCACAAATTACTCATCCATTCCCTAAAATCCATCTCCCTAGATAACCATGCTATTCAGTGGTTCCTATCCTATCTGAATGGCAGACAACAGGCTGTATTATGGAAGGGAAAATTTATCCACCCTGCTACCTCTCACCCTTGGTGTCCCTCAGTGCTCTATTCTAGGTCCTTTGCTCTTTCCTATCTTCATCAACAATCTTCATACTGCCATCCCTGATGCAACCTGCATTCAATATGCAGACAATTCTACCCTGATCTGTACGGCCTCCTCCCCTTTAGACATGCAAACCTTAACACAAAACACATTTAACACAGTTGAAAATTGGCTTTCTAATCACTGTCTGTTGTTAAATCCCAACAAAACTAAACTGCTCCTCTTTACCCCCACCAGTAGATCCACCCCATTTTCCTTCTCCATAACATCCAACAATGGTACCTCTATCTCTCCAGATGACCATACTAAGCTTTTAGGAGTAATAGTGGACAATAATCTTAAATTTGATCTGCATATCAATAAAACTATAAAAAAACAATAAGATGCTGGGCTCATTATATAGAAGCAAACCTTTTCTAATTCCGTTAGCTTGGACTGCAATTGCCCGCTCACACCTACTCTCTACTCTTCTATATGCCTCCCTCATGCTCTTCAGTTTGAGAAAAACTGAACTTGGTAAGCTCTCTCACTGTTACAACCATATTGCCAGATTTGTCATAGGCTCAACATATAGGACACATCACTGTCAAAACCTCAGTCTTCTCAGATGGCTAGAACTGCCTAACCTACTTCTGTTCAGTCAGCTTATAGTAGCACACAAAATTCTGTACCACCCTGAAAATACACCGGCACTCAAAAATATCATGAAGCCATACAGTAATTCAAGGCAACTACAATCATCCAATAAACTGTCGGTCCAAACCCACAAAGCCATTAACTCAGCCGGTGACTCCCTGTTTGCCAATGTTGTGGGTAAAACTTGGAATTCACTTCCATTTAAACTTACCCTCGAACCTTCTTTAAGTCTTTTCAAAAAAGGCCTCAAACAGTATTTTAAAGAGCACTGGCTTTGCCCCTGTACTAACCCTGATTAATTACTACTTATGCAATGCCTTATTTAAATTAATATTACATGCATCTCTTGCTCATAATAACTTACTGCAACCTGTTGTTTTTGTATACTATTACACACTGTGTATATTGTGAGAACCTACTAGAGGGCTTTGTAAATATGTTTGACTCATATATGTTATGTTCTATCTGTGTTATCTGAAGCTTTTCTCCCCGGGCCTCTGCTGAAAATGGACATATATCCAGTCGGACTATCCCTGTCAACAAATGTAAAATAAAATAAAGAAAGAAAGAAAGGTTTTCAGGATGGTTATTCAGCAGAATATCTGGGACAAAGAAAAAGAGGAGTCCTTACATTAATTGCAAGAAAAGCTCCAACAGCGATAGAAAAGGATAAAAAAAGACAATAATGGCAGATTTGTACTGCTAAGGAGCTATTGGCAAGGGGGGATGATTAAACTGGCATGTATTTATATTTCAACTAAAACTGTTATAATGCAGCTTAAAAAAATTCTAGAAAAATAATCAGTTTTCATCAAGGAATATTATTTATAGGTGGGGAGTGGAATTTGATTTGCAACAGTGAAGATGTGTCTGGCGGGCCCAGAAGGGAAAGTATAACAAAGGAGGGTAGATTTTTGAAGAAATGTATGAAAATATTTGGCATGGAAGATGTGAATTCAGTAACAGGAGTTCAGAGTGAATTTACATATTATTCTCTAAGATATAAAAACTGGGCTAGGTTAGACAGAATTTACATGTCACAGGGCATGTGCATTTCATTGAAGGTCTTGATATGCACCTAATAACTATTTCAGATCATGTGCCAATAATAACTAAAATAAAAACATAGGGTAATGATACAAAAATGAGACACTGGTGCTTTCCCACCTATCTGATGAAAACAGAGGAATTTAAGGAATGCATAGTGGAGCTTATTCAGGAGCTATTTGAGAAGATAGAAATTATTTCTGAAAACATGGAAATAAAAGAAAGGGAGCTATGGTTAAAAATTAACAAGAATTATTTAAAGGGACTGACAAATGTTAAAGTATTGCAGAACAGAGGGAATCTCACAGAACAAGAAGAGGATCAAATGCAGAACGATAAGCAAATAATAAGGGATTACCTCAAAAATATATATGAGTTTAGAAAGACTGCTGTTAAGCAACTGTTTTTGTAATAACAATAGAGCACAAAAAACTTTTAGCACAACAACTCAGGCAACAGAAAGTAGAAAGAGCTGTTGCCAAGCTTAGAGAGCCTATGACAAGGAAGGTAACAAGAGATCACGTAGTGTTACTAGACATATTTTGGAAATTCTTTGAAAGCCTGTATGAAGCAGAGAAATCTGGAAATCAAGAAATGATACAAATGGAAATGTTTATGGAATAATTAAACATGTCAAGGTTAGAGGTAGATGAGGCTCAATTACTAAGGAGATGAGATAAAAATTGTGATGTATAACCAATCTACAGGAAAGTTATCAGAAATAGATGATATTCCTGTGGATGTTTGGAAGCTAGGAGGGAAAAAACTGATAAAGATATTGAAGGTTTTGTTTAACAACATTTTAACAGAAGGAGAAGTACCAGCATCCTGGAAGAAAGCAGTGGTAGCTGTAATACCTCAAGAGGGTAAAGAGCCATCAGATCCAGATTCATACAGGCCCATTTCAATACTAAACCATGATCACAGAGGGTTCATATCTATAATGGCTAAAGGAATGGCAAAAGTAATGCCAAAGTTGATAGATATGGATTAATGTGGTTTTGTGGAGGGGAGACACACATTTGGCAACATTAACAGAACGCTGATAATGCAGTGAGAAGTAGAATGTAAGAAAATACCATTGTTGCTGGTGGGTCTTGATGCAGAGCAAGCATTTGACAGAGTAAGCTGTGACTTTATGAGCAGGGCAATGGAAGCATTTGCATTTCCTGAAAAAAATACAAGGTTGATTAGGAGGATATATACAGGATCGGAGCTGAAAATTAAAGTGGATGGTGTCCTCTCTGATAATTTCTGCTTGAGCAGAGGAATCAGGCAGGGGTGTCGCACCCGTATCTTCATATGATAGTGAGTGCAGAACTAAGCATTCGCATCCAGCTCATGCGAAAAACATTGTGGGCTAATTTCCAATGTAATCCAAAGAACAGTTCAGCTCAGAGTCAATAGCCACAGCCAGATAAAAACCAGAAGAAGTTTAATGATCATCAAAAACGTTAGCGCTTTCGTGGACATCCAACTTCCGCTTCCTCAGACGTACCAAAAACATTCAAACCACACTCTTATATACATCACTTCCATCTTAAAAATTGATGTTCTTATATACGTCACTATCTTACATACACAGACTCCTTCTCAAACTAAAACCTTGTACCCTTCTGCTGACAAGTTACCTTCACTCTTTCTACAAAAAGCTGCCAAGGCTATCGCATATCCTATTTCTATTCTCATAAATAGGACAATCAAAGAAGGTATCATCCCTGATATATGGAAGGTCTCTCACATTATCCCACTCCATAAAGGTGGTAACTCCATAGACTACTCTAACTATAGACCTATTGCTCTCCTCTCTCCTCTGGCCAAAATTATGGAGAAATGTATACACCATCAGCTTGTACAACACCTCTCTCTCCACAACATCATAGCTAACTGTCAACATGGCTTCAGACCATATCATAGTACTACTACTGCCCTCCTTTCCTTTGTAGACACTATTAACCTGAACCGTAACAACAACCTACTCTCTTCTGCCATCTTCATTGACCTCTCCAAAGCATTCGATATGGTTAACCACTCTTTATTAATCAATACTCTTGAATCCCTATCTTTTGATATCCCTGCCATTAGATGGTTTACTTCTTATCTCACTAACAGAAAACAAGCAGTTCTCTGGAATAACCACATTTCTTCTCTTTTCCCTGTTTCTATCGGAGTTCCTCAAGGCTCTATTCTTGGCCCACTTCTCTTTTCCCTCTTCATTAATGATCTCCAAAATATAATCCCTCAAGCTACTTGCATTCAATATGCTGATGATTCTACACTCATCTGCTCAGCATCTTCCACCTCAGAACTTAGATCTCATACTCAAAAAGTCTTTAATACCGTCGAAACATGGTTCTCTAGTCGATTCCTCTTACTAAATGCTTAAAAAACTAAACTCCTCCTCTTCACCCCCACTTCCAGGACCCCCTTTAAACTTCACCATCTCCTCTAAAAATGCCACTGTCATCTCTCCCGACTACCACTAAACTGTTAGGTATTACAATTGATAATAATCTCTCTTTCAACCAACACATTAACAACTCCATAAAACTTGTCAATAGGAAAATAGGATCCTTATATTGTATTAGACCATTTCTAACACCTTCCTCTAGAACTAGGATTGCTCACTCCCATCTTTTTTCCACTCTTCTCTATGCTTCTCCCATTTTTACCAACCTCAAGAAAAAGAACCTTACCAAATTGGCTACCTGCTACAATAACATTGCTCGCTTTCACAGGGAACCCCTACAGAACACATCACTGTCTCAACCTGAAACCACTAGGCTGGCCAGAGTTTCAAAACTATCTTGCAATCCAACAACTCACTATTGCCAATAAAATTCTGTACCAACCAATGAACACCCCTATACTCTCTCAACTCATAATCCCCTATAACAGTCTTAACTCTCTCCGCTCCTCTAGTAAACTATTGGCTAGTTCTATAAAATCAAATAACACTGCTGGTGACTCCCTTTTTACCAATTCAGTAGGTACAAAATGGAATTTACTACCTAGCAACATAACAAAGATTACATCGTTACCTCTTTTCAAACAAAACATTAAACTGCACTTCCAAAACCACTGGCTGTGCACCTGTAGTAAACCTGATTAACTTTCCACTACTTATACTCTGCTTCATAACTATCTCCTACTTCTTGCTTACTCTATCCTCCACTTGGCTTTCTTCTTCTACTGCCACTTGTCTTCCTAATTACTTCTTTGCTTGCTGACTGTCTTACTTGCTCTCTTTGCTTGCTGACTGTCTTACTTGCTCTCCTTTCCATAACTAATCACTTCTAATTTCCCTTATTCTTAGCTCTCTCTTCTCTTACTTCCTACCGTATCAATATCTTACAAAGTATTTTTAACTTTATATAATGTTTTTGGACTTTAACTGTGTGTGGTAATAATTATTTCATACTTAGTATTTTATGCTTGTATAAGTTTTTTTTTGGACTGTAACTGTGTGAGTTAGTAATTAACTCACTTAGTAATAATAAGGAACTGTAGAGTTGTTAGCTTTTGTCTCTTACAAACTTTCTTTAAAACACAAGTATGTTTTCCTTTATTGTATTCTCTGTGGAGCTTTTCTCCCCGGGCCTCTACTGAAAATGGATATATCTCCAGCTAGACTAGCCCGGTCAACAAATGTAAAATAAATAAATAAAATAAAATAAATAAACTTCCTTCTTAAAATATACAGTTAATATTCGTATAACTTTGTAAATAAATTCAACATTTCAGAACCATACTAAGATAAAACAAGATATCTAAACATATTGCAATACAGTTAAAATTAGTGCACACATCCAATAAAAACATATCACTTTAATGGTCTGGCTTTAAGTATTAGTTTAAGGGGCACACACTCATTCAAGCCCCTTCCTCTATGTGCCGCTAAACAAAGTATCCATTTCAGAGGAGGCTGACCAGACCGTTAAAGTGATATGTTTTTATTGGATGTCCGCGAAAGCACTAATGTTTTTGAATATTAAACTTCTTCTGGTTTTTATCTGGCTGTGGCTATTGACTCTGAGCTGAACTGTTCTTTGGATTACATTGGAAATTAGCCCACAATGTTTTTCGCATGAGTTGGATGCGAATGCCTAGTTCTGCACTCACTATCATATGAAGATACGGGTGCAGTTGTTGAGCTTAAGAGTTGTTTTTGCCAGCATCTGGGATTTTTTGTAATATATATATATATATATATATATATATATATATATATATATATATATATATATATATATTTATAACCATTTGCAAAGAAAATAAGGATATAATTGGTATGGTAGTCAAGAAAAGCTGGCTCTATTTGCACATAATATAATTTTAGACCTTACAAAACCAGAAAAAGACATTACAATGTTGTGGAACATTTTGAAACAGTTTCAAATCTTTTTGGGATACAAAATTAATAAAGCTAAAACAAAGGCAATAGCAGTAAATTATGTACCCACATATGAATTAGTTCAGCAATATCCAGATTTATGGTGACATTATAAAGTGGAGTATTTGGGAATATGGATTAAAATGATTCTGGTGTGTTAGCTAAGGATATGTGGGAAGAGACTAAACAAAAGATAATACAAAAAACTGAGAAAATAGAAGCTTTGTTATATGGATATGGATAGTACGATACAAGCAGTTAAAACATTTTTAGTCCCATTAGTCTTATACACAGGTCAGGCATATTTTTATCAACCAGAGGAGAAGTTGTGGCTAGCAATTAATAAAGAGCTGAAGGACTATATCTGGAAGGGGAAGATAGTGAGAGTGAAGTGGGATAAGCTGATTCTTCCAGTAGAACAGGACAGATTGAGATTACCCGATTTGAAGGGGTATTTTAGATCTACACAGTTAAGGCTCCTATACATAGCACAAGCAAAAAACTATAATTCAAAGTAGAAAGGGATTATGGTGAAACAGGGGGTAGCTCAAGAAACAAGGAGAGATTGGGATTTTGGATGCAGGCCTTTAAGGAGAATAACAATAATCATACAGAATATTATATCTATAAAGTAGATGAAAGTATCCCAAGCACTAAACCAACATGGGAATGGAGACAGGAGACTCTGCCAAAAGGGATGACTGCAATTAGGGATATAAACAATAGGCAAGAGGGGGCTGGAATTTATTGGAGAGAACTGGCAAAGGAACCAAGGTATTGGGAGCAAATAACTAGAGAGGGAAAGATGATAGAATGGGAAGATGCCAGGAATTTACTTGGACTGCAGGTTAGAAATTCCCTCCCCTATCAAATATTGATATCAGAGTATAGTCAAAGAGAAAGAAATGGGGAGGGAGTCCTAAAGAAAAGACCATCACTGGTAGAGTTTATAATAGAATCTATAACAGAAGCTGCCTTTAAAAAAGGAATAATTAGTAGAGCATATAAAATATTGCATGGTAATTAGAATAATCTATCAGAGGAAGTTAGAAAGGACTGGGAACAGAGACTGGATAAGCAATTCACAAGGAAACAATGGGAGAATATATATATATATATATATATATATATATATATATATATATATATATATATATATATATGTCTTCCAAATATGCAACAAAATCTAGAAGAGTTAGGATTTTTGCTTGTAAATGTTTACAAAGATATTTTTATACCTCAAGTTCACTACAGAGAATTTTTCCTCAAGTAGACAGCAAATGGAGGTATGACAGGGAAGAAAAAGGTAATTGGGAACATATTTTGTGGGAGTGTGGTCAGCTGGTGGACTTTAAGAATTCCCTGCAGGATGCACTGTTGGTGATTCTGGGTGGCAGATTGGTGTGATGAGGGTGATGATACAGAATCAGAATTGCCTAGACATGGCAAGGCCTTGCTGTGTCTAATTATGGTGGCTGCCAAAGAAACAATTACAAAAAAATGGAACTCAAAATCTAAACCAGCTATACTAGAAGTACTGAATATAGTAAAAGAGATAAAACAACTGTAATTGAGATCTTTAGAAAAGGGTAGGAGCAAACTGCAAAGGAAAAAATGGGAAATGTGGGAATAATACATAAGGGGAGGAATGCGGTCTAACAGAAGGCATGGCTTAAATGAGCTATGTAATGTTTGACTGAAAATGATTGGGTAGATTATTGGTGATGTATAATGTTTGCAACTAGGAGTGTGTCAGTCTGGTTTGTGATGTAAAATGATTGCAACTAGGAATATGTTGTTGTGGTTTGTTTCAATTTATATAAATGCATGCTTACCTATGTTTTAAATGATGGTTTAATAAAGATGTTTCTTGTTTAAAAAAGGGGGCAGTAACTGGACAATAAATAAAAAATGTAAAAGGAGAACTAGAAAAAAAACAGGAAAAATATAAATAGTATGTTACAATATGTACAAGAAATGTTTAAAGGAAGAAGAAGGTAGTGAAAAAACATGGAAAGTAAAAAAAGTTAACAGAAAAAGAGAATAAAGATTTGAAAACTGAGATTTATTTAAATGAGCTAGATAAATTATTAAGCCAAGTAAATATAGATTTGGCTACAGGACCAGATTGAATAGGGAATGAAATATATAAAAAATTATGGGACTGGCAAAATATATATATATTTTTTAAGATTTTGAATGAATGATTAAATGGAGGTTTTACATATAAAGAATTATGTAGTGGAGTACTTAAATTCATATGGATTAAGGAAGATAGAAGACAATTCTAAACTGGAGACCGATACTACTGAATAATAATGATTATAAGAGCTTTATGAAAATAATACAAAATACATTTGAAGCTAAAATGGAAAATATTAGGGAAGATATTATATATAGTATAAAGGGGAAAGGCTATTAAAAATTATTAATGATAGAGACATTTTGGATGATAATATGAGTAGAAAAAGAAGTTAAAATCATGATAGGAGTCATTAATAAGGCATGTGATACAAGTGGGCATGAAATCTTATGGGTAATAATGAAAGAATATAAGTGAGAAAGTTAGGAAATGATGTATGTCAGTGAATAGCAATAATAAAGTAAAAATACTTGTAAATGACTGGTTAAGTCAAGAGATACATATGAAACATGGTGTAAGACAGGGGTATCCAATGAGTTTTATACTCTTTGCATTAATTATGAATGTGACTGTATGTGAAATAAATCACAAAATGAAAGAGGTGGGGTATATAACACTTGAAGGGTTAAAATTCCTGTTCTGTTAACATATGCAGATGACATTACAATGATCTCAAAAATAGAAAATGTGGATAAAAGAAGTAATAATTTGTACAAATGAGTGTCTAGAGGTGACAATAAATGGAAAAGTAAAGGTTTAGGTAATGTAGTAAAGATAGGGATATATATTTTACAATTAAAGAAATGTCTGTTTTAGGTATAACATTTGGGGATAAAGATATATGTAGAATTCAATGGGAAAAACAATAGAAGAAATAAAATAGAACATATAAATTATCATTTAGAAAAAAGTCTTATTTAATAAATTCAATATTGATGGGAAAAAATAGCATACTTAGCAAGTGTATTTATGTTAACAATAGTATTTGAAAAGGACAAAGAATTAATTATGGGGTTGTAGATTAAGCCCAGTAAAATAAGAGGAGTTTTGTATGTAAATAAAGAAGAATGAGATTTAGGGTTATTTAACTCAGTGGTATATGCTGCTTCATTAAATATGTACAAACTGTTAAAGTGGATAAATGAAAAAGATGAGAGATTAGTAGTAAATTGTATAAATATAAGTATGATAAATTTGGGGGTATGGTAAAAAGAATAAAACAGAAAAAGAGTATATAAGTAAAGGAATAAAATGTTAGCAAGAGAAAATATTTTTGTGGCAACACAAATGATGATACAGAAAAAGGCAAAAAGTATGGTATAAGAATGTAATGATAAAACATTACTGTATAGAACAATGGCAAAATCTAACAGATGAAAAAATTATGCGTAGAACAATGGCAAAATCTAACAGATGAAAAAATTAAAGCTATAAAAATAAGAAGCAAATGGTGTAATCAGAAAGTAGAATGTCAATATTTTTTTATGGCGACTGGTAATAGATAAATTGCCAGAAAAAGGAAATATGCCATATAAAAAGAACAGCAATAGAATATGTTTGAATTTTCAAGAAGAGGAACTATGGAACGTGTTTTTGAAATGTAAAATAGTAAAAATATTATGGGAAAAATTATGTAAAGAAGATTTTTTGAAGCTATAAAAGAAGTGGATAAAATAAACATGGATATGATTAAACATGAATATTATAAGAATAAGAATAAAAATAAAGAATATGTTCAAAGAATAAATAAAAAGTTATTTTATGTTATATAGGTTATAGAGAATAAAAGAATAAATTACATTATGTTTAATGGTAAATGGATTTAAGCAACAATATTAAGTAAAATCAGATGGTTATGGAAAAAGGAGTGGAGTTCTAATAAGGATGAAAATTTAGTATGATTGTAAAGCAAATTATAAATATGTGTAAGCAGATTTGTATATCTCTGTATTTTGACACCATCCCCCACTCTGGAATTATAGATAAACTCACTAAACTAGGTATAAATTCTTATGTCACAAGATGGGTTGCCACCTGGCTCACTGACAAAACCCAAACTGTGAAAGTAGCAGATTCCAAATCCGACTTCAGACCAGTGATAAGTGGAGTACCACAAGGTTCAGTCTGGGGTCCTCTCCTGTTTGGTATCTACTTTTCTGAAGTACAGGCTAACACAGAAGTCTTTGGCTAACGAATTTTGCAGATGACTACCAACTAGGAGCCATAATTGAAACTCCTAACGATGTGGACATCCTACAAAAGGGCCTCAGTGAGACAGATGCCTGGTGTCAAAGCCATGGCCTCAAGCTCAATGCCAAAAAGTGCATTGTCATCTCCTTTGGTAAAAACTCTGTACCCATGAGCTATCACATAGGTGGTAATCTACTTAACACCAAAAGTGTGATGAGAGACCTTGGGACACAGGTTGACAGTAGTCTCTCCTTTGATAATCACATTGCCACAGTAGTCAGGAAATCCTTCTACATGGCACACCTCATCATAAAAGGTTTCTCATCTAGGAAAAAAGAGGTCATTGTTCCCCTCTACTCGTCACTCATTAGACCCATTATAGAGTACAATGCCCCTTTTGGTATGTACCTCACAAGACATCTACAACAACTGGAAAGGCTGCAGAAATACCTCACAAAGAGGAATACCAGCCTCAAACAGATGCCCTCCACAGACCGTCTCAAAAACTCCAGCTTTACTTCGTCGCATATCACCTACTCAGAGGCAATCTCTGCCCAACATACAAAACTATGTCAAACCCAGAGCTGTTGGACATGCTCAACTTAAAGAAATCCCAATCCCTCTGAGCTACATGCTCTAGGGGCCTAAACCTTGTCACCACAATAAACAGAACATGCTGGAGGGATAGATTCCTGTCCCAGAGACTTCCCATACTCTGGAACAAACTACCTATCTATATCAAACAAAGCTCCTCATTAGCACTCTTCAAGAAAAATCTTGATGATTGGATGGGAAATAGGAAATTCACCCTGGGGATCACCTCTGTGGCTCTGCTCGACAGGGGCACAGGAAAATAATTTTCTTGGGTGGTGAAAGCCAGGGTACCTTTCTGGCTAGGCTTATATAGGCCCTAGGGCCAATAGCCTAGTACCTACCTATGAACCTATTTGTAAATTTGTAAATATTTGTAAATATGTAAAAATGTAAGAGTCTTTTTGTATATAAATAAAGGGTTTACCATCATATAGTCATACGGCTTGTCCTCAACACTGTAATTTGTAAAAGGAGTGGTGCAGTAATCCACGATGTCGACTGCATTTGTTACGAATGTAGACAAAGCCGAAACACCTTTGTAATTCGAAATAAAAGAAAACATCGACTTCGACATCATGCATATTTCTGATTCAACATTTTTCATTGCTGGTGTTTCATGATACAGTATTTTTATTTGGAGATATCACTGTTTGAAGATACCAGGTTCAATGTTATGATGGTAAACCTAAATTAAGAACCCCTTCTCTTTGTGATAAGTGCTGTAGGATCTTTTACAGCCACCTGAGCTATTACCAACTCAAGCAGATGGGCCTCAGTATAACATCTCATTCAAAGCATAACATACTCAGGAGTGCAGCACCCCCTTTATGCTGCACTGTGAGTAGTAGATCTACCAGGTTTGGAAATAGAACCCACAGCCTTCTGCACCAAACGCAAGTATGCTACATGTTGCTCCACTGACACACAACAAACGTCTGTCTGTCCCCTGCTATATTGGCCTCTGGGAGATTCCAGTGGCACATGTCTTACGATGTAAGAGTGTCCCAGACAGCTGCTAGTTGCATACTAGTATAGGTCCTAGCAATCATGTGTAGCAAGGCAGATGAGTTAATTCACTTCCCATCAACATCACGTGAGTGGCAGGCTGTCATGGAATGGCTATGTGCCATATTAAATTTTCCCCATGTCCTTGGTGCAATTAATTGTACACATGTCTCAGTCAATGCCCCTTTTGGAGAGGCTGCAGAACTGTACTTCAGCAGAAAGGGGGTGACCATCACTCAGTTTTCAGGTAGTGTGCTTGAAATATTGCCTCATTGATAAATCAATAACCTGATGGCAACGCATCATACTAGTGTGCACGATGCAGCTATATGGAGGGAGAGCATGTAAGGACAATGTTCCAAGAGAGTGAGACCTGTGTGTGGTTGTTATTTAGTAAGTTTTCCTGTTTATAGCAAATTTGTTGTATGCCCCCATACTGTTGTGTGATGCAATCTAATGTTGTCAGTCCATTTATATCCACTGGATCCCTGGCTCATGACATCATTCCAGTAGCCATCTGTGCCTGCTGAGGATGAATTCATTATATCACACACTACAACATGTAAGCTACTGAGTGAGTATCTAGCATGCTAAAATCACAATTGAGATGTCTGGATATATCTGGGTTGCACTGCAGTATTCATCACAAAAGTCTGCATAAATGGCCACCATGTGTTCCATGCTGGATGTTATGATCACATCCAGACAAGGTGGCTTGTTAGCCCTAGGTGTGAGTGATCCATCTCAAGAACCACAAATGTCTGAAAAGGAGAGACCACAAGATGATCATGAGGACAGAAAGGACAGAACATCCAGGTGTGGGTGACAAAAGCAGCTGTATATGCTGCTTTGAGCAACACGGCAACATCTTGCTCAGAACTTTGAGTCATGATATGCCCGATGTGTACATGTTCAAAGATGAACATTTGATGCACCCAGTGCTGATGGTCTACAAACAGAGCACATGATTGCCACAATACTCCCACTGTGACTTGTACGTAGGGTTCACCATAATACTCTGCATGTATCAAAATTGTGAAATACTGGAGCATTTACATACCATGTGAAAACGAGAATACCTGCATGTGGATGCTTGCGGGAAACTAAACAATTGTTAGAGCAGGAGGACTGTAGTGATGGTGCAGCAACCACTGCAGACACACTTGTATGTGTATGTCCTGCGTGTGGCAGTGCCATTGTAACACATAATCCAAAATATATCCATTACTTACATGGACTACAGTGGGTATATGTGGCACAGTGTTGGTTGGAGTTTGACTTTGTGGGTATGGATAGTCGGGAAGGAGCAGACCACAACAAGCAAGTAAGGGCACAGAACTGAAGTATAATACAAAAATATACCACACATGGCACACCACCAGCAGGGTGTGCCTGAACAGATGTCATACCGCAGATTACATACTTTGTAAAGACAATATCAGAAATGTGCAGGCATCATGTAAGATGTGCCATGCAGGACACAGCAGTGACAGAGGATGTACACAGCATCCCAGCCAGGAACTCTATGGCCTCTAAAGCCAGTGTACAACTGACTATCATGAGACACATAAACAACAGATGGTGGTGCAAATGTACATATAACTTCAGTGTTGAGAAACATGCAAAGTCAACCTGTGTAGAAAAACACACAAACTAGGATTTGCAGGGTAAAATATGAGGAAGCACATATGGATTTTGTATGCATTTTTCTGCCGGCTCTACTTTCAAATATGGAATTACTGAAATACCGAATTTCAGCATCTCTCGACCAAAATCACGAACTTCCATAAAAACAAACAATCACAACACCAATGTTCAAAATATTGAAAATAAAGGACCACAAGTAAAGATGCAACCCTCCCCTGATATAAAACACAAAAACAAAGTTAAAACACTTAACACTATTATATGTTTAAGCAGGGGTGCAAGCCCCCTCTGCACTCCCCCACACCCCCGCTTATATCAGCTCTGAGATCACACTAAATTGAAGTAGAAGGTAACAACCAACAAACACGTACCTGTAATGTTTCCTCCCTGTTCACACACAACAAATACACTGTATACACTAAAACACCACATTGCAGACACTAAACCTACCCTACTAAAAATTAAACTAACTTCTCTGCTTAAAATTCTATATACCAATATGCCTTACCAACAACTCACTGTTCCAAACTACAAGTCAGCCACACTGTTTCCAAACTACAAGTCTGCCATACTGTTTCCCTGCACAACCTAAACACTTAAAGTAACTACTAACACCAGTTCGATATTCTGGCACTTGGGATTTTCAACTTATGTTGAAACCAACTTTTGATATTCTGGTCTCTAGATACTGCAATTTGGTATTTCAGTATTTTGAGATAAGAAAGTAGAACTGTTCTGCCATATACAAATGGGACTGTCATTTGTAGAAACATGTACTTTTAGACTGTAGAATGCACGTGTTTTGTTAACTGGAAATGTACTCATTTGCAGTACCTACAGGAAAACATGCCTTGGCAAGCACAGATATGTTCTTTTGTGTATACCTGCGCAACAAGTTGTGGCAAACAATAGGAAAATAATCATCAGTATAATTTACATAATAACAATGACAACATGGCTGCATGCTATATGTAGAAAAATGCAGTTGTAGCAGAGTGTTAACGCCTTTGCACCTTTAGTGCTACATAACTAATGTGTAGAACAATGTCTACACTGTCACTGCAATGAAATAGTCTTCATTCCTAGGCCTACAGCCTGCACACATGCTCTTGTCTTTTAAACATTCTGTTATTATTATTATGATTGTTACATGAGTGCATACATGATTGCTAAATTCTTCACTTGTGCCATGTGTAGCAATCTAAACTTAAGAACTACATATATTGCTGGGAAAAATGAGAAAAAATGATTTGTTTAATCTTCAAACTTCTCTCATAATTGCTTACCTGATTTGACTCATGGAGTCTCAGTGAAATTACCAAAGATGTAGGGTGTATCACTGGCATATTGTATATAATCATTTCCTGACAGCTATCTCTTCACCATTTGGTTTACAAAGTTAAAAAGATAATAAATTAATCTTGAAAACTTGTTTGCTGTACTAAATTCATCTTGGAAATTTGTTTGCTGTAACAGTCCACTCCATTACACTTTCTTTGGGACACAGAGAGAATTGAATGGATGTCTGACATCATCATACAAACAGCCAATCAGCTGATGTAATGGCCGTTCAGCTCTTCAAACTGATCTCTGCGAGTTTGGAATTCTTGGGCACTCCTGAAGTTCCAGTTCTAAAACGGTGTTCACAAGTTGAGTTATGGCCACATAAAGCAGTAGATTAGCGGCAGTGGAAAACTCGGTTTCTTCAGAAATTAAAACAAATGCATTAGTAAACCAGTGAAATATGGAGCCATAGTGTAAAGTTAACTCATCTGTAATGTGCAAATATAAAAAGCAGTGTATAACAGCTGCACAGGGTTCTTTGGTTCTTAAACATTGAAGGATGTGTACAAATCAAATCCCTGGTAAGGAGTATGTCTCTGGACTATATCTGATTTTTGCCTTTATTTTTTTCCTGAGCCACAAAAATCATTTGATTTTTTGATACTCACTGAGGGTTACAGTCAGTCAATAAATTCAGACATTAAAATTTCAAATTTCTTATCGTTCAGAAAGTACTTGTTAATACAAAAAACTATTGTTCAATTAACTCTTCAACTGAATTAGGGTAATATTTAAAAAAACGTTCCTGAGTGTGTGTGTGTGTGTGTGTGTGTGTGTGTGTGTGTGTGTGTGTGTGTGTGTGTGTATCTATATATATATATATATATATATATATATATATATATATATATATATATGTGAGTATGTGTATATATGTATATAGAGTCTGCAAGTGTTTATGTTGTGAGACGTTATTTTCATGTGATTTGTACTGTTAGATGTTATGAAATTCAATGTTATGGGTTTTAGATGTTCTGGTCTCAATGATATGAAATTAGATGTTATGGGTTTTAGATGTTTTGAAGGGGACCCGTGAGGGACACATAACATATGGAATATGAGCATGACGATCTATCAGTTGCCTCCTGTTTGCTGGCAGCCATCTAATTCTTAAAAAATCCAATACAGTATTTGAGAGATGTACTTTTACATTGTCTCCGAAGGTAAGGCTCTTATATATATATATATATATATATATATATATATATATATATATATATATATATATATATATAGGTTGATAGATTCATAGCTCCATAGGTGTGTACTAGGCTAACAACCACTAGGGCCTTTTTAAGCCTAGCCATGCATCCCAAATCTCTGACAAGTTCTGGTACCCTTGATAAGTGTAAGCAGTTGCTTGGCAAATAAAATATTTACAAGCAGTGGCCAGGAAGATGAACCATTTACAGGCTGTCTATGCCCATTAGAGACACAGATGTCAAACAAGTAATGAATTTCCTGCTCTCCATCCAATTGTCCAAGTTACACTTCAAATTGGTTAGGGAGAATTCTAATTCACATGGATGAGGAGCCATTTTCAGAGAAGTGGTAGTCTCTAGGATACATATCTGTCTCTCCAGCAGGTCCTATTTATATCAAAGACAAGGTTTAAGACTTTAGAATAGGTAATTTTGGTGCTGTTTGTTTTGTGGATATGCAGGAGGTCAGTCAGGGTGGGATTTGATAATGCCTTGTATGCCAGGCTTACATATCCCCTCAACAGCCCATAGGATACAAAATATAGGGACAGGGCTTTGAGGTGGTCTGCAGAGAACATGTTACTTGCACCCTGTATTCTTTCAAGTGAGGAACCACCATGGACATTCCAATTGTTGGTTGTGGCTGGTGAGGTTCATACCAAAGAGGGCATTATACTCAATGACAAGTCTGATGAATGCTGAATATAGTGTAAAAATGACCTCCTTGGACCTAGATACGATACCTTTGTTTATAAGTTGAATAGCATAGAATGACTTCCTCACTACAGTAGACATGTGATGTCAAAGGCTAGATTACTGTCTGTGTGTGTGTGTCCCCAAGTCCCTGACTACTGAGTCAATTCTTAGGGGCTTGTTGTCAATATGATAGTTACCAGGGATGGATGACTCCTGAAGGAAACTATTATGCATTTCTTGGGATTTAGTTTTAGCTCATGGCTCTGACACAAGTCAGCTCTTCCTGGAGAATATCTGTGTCAGTGTGGGATTCAGTGACAGCTCTTAATTTGCAATCATCTGCAAATTTAGTCAGCCAGAGACCAATGACATTGTCCTTGACTTCTAAGAAGTAAATACCAAAAAGGAGCAGTCCAAGGACTGATCCCTGAGGGACTCCACTTGTGACTAGACTCCTTGTAGAGGTGTACTACCCACCTCTAACTTCCTGGGTCCTGTCTGTGAGCCAGTTGGCTATCCACTGGGTGACATACGGGCTTGTACCTGACCTCTTGAATTTGTCAACAATGCCCGAGTGGGGTATTCTGTCAAATTCCTTGGCCAGGTAAAGGTAGGCAATGTGAACCATTTTGCCCTCATCCATTGTTTTGGTGACCTTCTCAAAGAAGTCCAAAAGATTAAGTAGGCAAGACATGCCCTTGATGAAACCAAACTGGGTTGGGTCCAGTGTCTGGAGGTTTACTATATCATGATTGACCATTTCCATGATAATTCTTTCCATGGCTTTGCATATAAGACTAGTGAAACTTATGGGTCTGTAGTTGCCAGGGTCGGTAGATGATGCACTTTTCTGCAGAAGGATGACTGTTGCTGTTCTCCATTCATGAGGTACGAAGCTTGTTTGGAGGCTACAATTAAATAGCAATTCGAAAAGGCCTGAAAGATCATGTTTCATACTATTTAGAAGGCATTCTGGAATATTGTCTGGGTCCATTGATGCAGTGTTCTAGGCCTTAGAGTGAGCATTAAGGACCTGTTCCCTAGTGACAGCAGGGGGAGTTAAATCTGATGCTATTTCCTGAGGGAAGGTTGAGGGGGAAAGAGGGATAAAGTTTGAGTTGAATTTGTCAGCCAGGAGGTTTGCTGTATCTTCTGGCTCACTGTAGGTGGTTCCATTTACAATGAGCTCTGCACACACTTGTGTATTGCCTTTGAGGTTGTGGGCATAGTTAAATAATGCCTTGTGGTTGTCCTTGGCCTGGGAGGCCAAATTTACCTCAAATGTGGCTTTGATAGACTTTATTTGTCCTCTCTGAGTTGTTTTAGTTTGATAAGAGTGCTTTTATCCTGCTGGGTGCTGCACCTCCTAATTTTTCCCATGATTTTCTTCCTCCTGTTATACAGCCTATTGATTTTGTGATTCCACCAGGGTGGCTTGTTTTTGAATTAGTTCTGGACTTCTTCCTGGTGGATACAGCTGCCTCTCTGCAGCTGTTAATGTGCTTGTATAGGGTTTCCATGAACAGTTCTGCATAGGCAGCAGTGTTCTCAGGGTTTATGGGGGCTTGAAATTTTGCCAGGTTATATCTTAATAGCAGGAAGTTAGCCTTAGAATAGTTCCTGAATATTTCAGGGTTAGCTGGGGGTATCCCAATTTTTGTCTATGAGTACTTTATCAGTGCAAATCTCTGGTAATTATGCTACAGTTAAATTACAGAATTAATAGATTGGTTATGTAATGTTTCTGCAATATGTCTTGTACTGCAATTTAACTTTCAATACATATGCTTGGAGGAAAATTCTTTAAATTCTCAGGCAGAGGTAGGACTGTAGTTGCTTCTTTCAAACATTCCATCTATGTACAGTACCATCTGAATCATGGCACTGTTAGTTTAGTTAATCTGCAAAAATATCAACACTGTCTTTATTATACAAACATATGATACAATAAATAGCTTAGTAGACATACCTGATTCTATATAACCTTAGGCAACATGACCTGCAAATAATTGCAGGCTGGTTGGAGTATGGTAAATAAGTGATTATCTCTTGAAAATATGCAATAACAGCACTGAATCCGAATGCATATCAACCTATTGTCCTAAATTATTTATTGAAAACAAAAACATTTTAAATACAGCTAATGTCCAGGCCAAAGCCACAAAAAAGCATTTTATTTGCACACTGTATTCAGTCTTCTGTTATGTAATTTTTCTACAAACAGATGACGGATGACTTAGAAGTTAAAAATTACAAACTTAACTTAGTCTGCAGAGTACAGTTTGAAAAATGATATGTTTTATAGCTGACATTCATTTATTTTTTCATTAACGAAAAACAACAAATACTAAAGTAAATATTGTATATAACAGTCATATAGCTAAAGATACTGAATGTCTCATATAATGGTCATATATCTATTTATACTGAACTGGATAACTAATAATACCCTAAGGCTAACAGTTCAATATATATCTATGAGGCTAGCAATCAAAAATCAAAAATAATGGAATATAGGAAGCTGAAATTTTAAGTTTCAGTGTATAAATGAGAAACAGATAATGGATGTTGTGTAAGAAGTATATATTATACTTTCCGGGGTACAAATGCATACCACGACTGTTCTATATTAGGATTGACCCAAGGCTGGTGAGGTTTGATCACCAGGATGAAAGCTGAGTGATTAAACAAAGCCAATCATGGGTAAATCCTGATATACCCACAAACAGGAGTGAATTATTGCTATTATACAATCACATTATTTAAGAAAGCAATTACTTAGGTTTCTGAAATAAAATATATCTGTCTTCTTCCATGTTGTCTTCCCTAGACTGATGTATTGGGCAGGGGTATAGGACTTATATGCCCATGCTTGCACAGTACATCAATGCAGGAGAAGCAATGGTGAAAACAGAACTTTTTGTTGCTGTTTTTTTTAACTATTAAAAAATTAGATTTATGAGGGACAGAGCAATCACATAAAGAAACTCTCACAGGTTTCTGTTTGTTTAGTTTTGCAGAATGTACGTGATTTTTCTTATATTTTTGCTCTGTCAATCAGCATATGCCAATAAAAAGTCTGACCACTCAATGGTACTTCAGTAGACGGTCTTTTTTCTATTGGTATATGCTCAATTTACAATGGGCACTATTGGTTGGGCTGTCCAATCGGCATGCTCATTTTTGAATGGTAATGAGCGTTTATTGTATAATGATTATTACAGTCTATATTCAGGAAGAAGGTGATCCTCAGAGAGAGGCAAGGTAAAGTAAGACTAATGTTAGGAGGTGAATATTTTATGGATATGTCTAAAGAAGCTTTTGGCTACAAGTGAGAAGTGGGTTGGCATACTCTGTAAGAGGTGCAGAAGCTCACTCTTTGCAGCATGTGCATGCCATGCGATGGTCACCATCTCAGCTTTAAAGCACATAAGAGTATGGAGAGGAATGACCAAAGTAGACTGTGGTAAGAGAGATGAGGCGATAGGGATAGGAGGCAAATAAAGGCAAGAGTAAGACTGGACAAGTAAAACAAATCAGGGGGTGCTAAGATGCAAGAGAAATAATGTCTAAAAGTCTAGTAGTAAGGATGTAGGACATTTAAGTGCAAAGTAAGGAAGAGGACATGGAGGGAACTTACAAAAATCAGTGTGTAATGCACTGTTAGGATGTGTGCAATGCACATCACCATATAGGAATATGGTTCAATAAACAGACAACAGAATCAGAAATACAACAAAAAAAAGAAATGTTGTCAGCCAGAATCTCTAAAACATATCCTTCGTGCTTCAGTAAGAAATGTGTACAAAGTTTGGTTCTGAAAGGTCTAAATCAATGGGGCTCTTTAGTAAAGTGGGAATTATCTGCTCAAAGCTAAGAATATAAAGGAATTTTCAGGGGCACATGTGGAGAAAAAAAAGTTAAAGGGAGGTGAAGACACCGTTATGTAAGCTATGGTAAAGTTAAACACTATACTTTGTGAAAAAAAGGTGAGCAGACGGATCTGTGAATTAAATTATCAAGAGAAAAGGGGAAGAGGGACCTAGCTATAATACTGAGTCAGTGAGCTAGGGTAAGGCTGTGACAAATATTTTCATAGGGACTAGAAAATGATACGAACCAGCGAACTGTGTGAGATGAAACCTCGGGTATTAGCTGGTAAGTGAGAAGTTAATAGCAGGAAGGCACATTTGAGTTTTTGGAACGCTCTGTTTTCTTAGTAGTGACAAAGGTGACAAGGATTCGTAATTAAATATTCTTGCAGGACACATCGAGTTGTTTTTGGCTGGAAAGGCAAATCACTAATCTTATTTCCGTTTCCAGCCAAAAACAACTCGATGTGTCCTGCAAGAATAAGATTAGTGTGTTATGAGAGGGAAACAAAAAGTGTCTCACTAGAGGTCATGACACAACACAGAAAATATCTGTGATAGATGAGTTGAATAGATTAGAAAGTAAAAGAGAAACAGAATGTATCAGGCACTAAGTGGGTGAAGAGTATGGGATGGGTGTTTTAGTGGTGAAACTTTTTTGAAAGAACTAATGCAGAAACTGTTACATTTTATCTAGAAATTTCCTTAGCAGTAGAAATATAATCACTGGATTAGATAAGTAGTGGATTTTCATTATATGGAGTTAGATTTGGATGGGAGAGTACAGAGGGAAGATAATTTGTAAATAGAATGAAAAGCAAGGACCCCAATTTTAACTTGTGTGATATACCGCCCAGAGGAGTCCTAGAAGCTGGGGGTTTTAAGGGAATCTTAAATAAAATGTTAAATGCTTTTTGTCTCATTTGATATGGGGAGGGGGGAAGACAAGGAGTTGAAGTATCATATAGTAATATGTTGTATGTAGTTATGTGATTCCTGGCTTTGTCTTTCTGGTAAGAATTAAGACCACTTTAATTGTGTTTCAGTTTATTATAAGTGTATGCTACTGAGACAGATTATAAGGTGTGAGGACATATCAAATGGCAGGGTAACAACTATTTTTTTTGTTCTTACAAATATTTTGTGCATATATGGTGTGGGATCTTGCTGTTTATTTCTCATGACTGTGCTCAGGACATTTTTATCCCTTAAAAGCTTGGATGCCCGTGTTTTGTGTTTTTCAGTATTAACTTTCTCTTGAATATAATATTTTGTATGTCTTGATCATATATTTTTGAAGGTAATGACATTCTGGAGGAGGGCTTTTCATCCCAGTCACCATCAAGCCTTCCTCTCACCTGCTCACTTTGTCAGTATATTCCCCTTACAGATTAGTCCCCTATGAACCATTCATTCCTCCTGGGGGGGCGGGGGGTGAGCATCCAGCAGCAGGAGTGACACATAAGGAGCCGTAGGAGTTTCAAGGTTATTTTAGTCAAATAACTGCATACTCTATATCAATACTCACCTTCCGGCTTCATCTTCTTTATCAACGAGGGAGAGGTCAGTCAGTCTTGGCGTAATGTTGCGATTACCCATCAAGTCATCCAGGCTGAGTTTTAAAGGAAGATATTAAGTTACAGTGCTTATCCTGCAGAGGAAGCTTATTCCAGAGAAAGGGGAGGTGCTAGGTGGTAAATTTATCTTTCCATAGGGGTTATCTGCTAATAGGTTCATAGGTAGGTACTAGGCTATTTGCTCTAGGGCCTATATAAGCCTATCCAAAAAGGTACCCTGGCTTTCGCCACCCAAGAAAATTATTTTCCTGTGCCCCTGTCAAGCAGAGACACAGAAGTGATCCCCAGGGTGAATTTCCTATCTCCTATCCAATCATCAAGATTTTTCTTGAAGAGTGTTAACAAGGTGCTTTGTTTGATATAGATAGGTAGTTTGTTCCAGGGTATGGGAAGTCTGTGGGACAGGAATCTATCCCTTCAGCATGTTCTGTTTATTGTGGTGACAAGGTTTAGGTCCCTAGAGGGTATGGCTTGGAGGGATTGGGATTTCTTTAAGTGGAGCATGTCCAAAAGCTCTGGGTTTGATATAGCTTGTATGTTAGGCAGAGATCGCTTCTGCATAGGCGATATGTGACAGAGTAAACCTGGAGTTTTTTTAGACAGTCTTCGTAGGGCATCTGTTTGAGGCTAGTAATCCTCTTTGTGAGGTATTTCTGCGGCCTTTCCAGTTGTTGTAGATGTCTTGTGAGGTACATATCAAAAGGGGTGTTGTAGTCTCTAATGGGTCTAATGAGTGACGAGTAGAGGGGAACAATGACCTCTTTTTTCCTTGATGAGAAACCTTTTGTGATGAGGTGTGCCATGTAGAAGGATTTCCTGACTACTGTGGCAATGTGATTATCAAAGGAGAGGCTACTGATCACCTGTGTCCCAAGGTCTCATATCACACTTTTAGTGTTAAGCAGACCAGTGCCTATGTGGTAGTTCATGGATACAGAGTTATTACCAAAAGGGATGACAATGCACTTTTTGGAATTGAGCTTGAGGCCATGGCTTTCACACCAGGCATCTGTTTCAGTGAGGCCATTTTGTAGGATGTCCACATCATTAGGAGTTTCGATTATGGTTCCTAGTTTGCAGTCATCTGCAAACTTCATTAGCCAAAGACCTTCTGTGCTAGCCTGTACTTCAGAGAAGTATATACCAAGCAGGAGAGGACCCAGGACTGAACCCTGTGGTACTCTACTTGTCCCTGGTCTGAAATCGGATTTGGAGTCTGCTACTTTCACAGTGTGGGTTCTGTCAGTGAGCCATTTGGCAACCCATCTTGTGACATAGGGATTTATACCTAGTTTAGTGAGTTTATCTATAATTCCAGAGTGGGGAATGGTGTTGAAAGCCTTGGCGAGATCTAGATAGGCTGTGTGAACCACATTACCCTCATCTACGGCTTTGTGCCCGCTTCAAAGAAGTCTATCAGGTTTAGGAGACATGATCTGCCTTTTACAAGCCTGAACTGGGTGGGGTCTATAGTTTGGAAATTACCAATGTCATTGTTTATAAGTTCTATGATCATACGTTCCATAGCCTTGCAGACCAGGCTAATGGGGTGGTAGTTCCTGGGGTCCGTGGTGGCTCCCCCTTTGTGGAGTGGGATAACCATCACTGTGCGCCATTCAGTGGGCACAAAGTCTGAGGTGAGGCTAGGATTGAAGATGGTACTTAGGTGGGGTGCCAGTTCTCATGTTCATGTAGAACACAGCCTGGGATGTTGTCAGGTCCCATGGATGCTGTATTCTTGGCTTTAGAGAGTGTGGTTTTTACCTGTGCAGCCATGATTACAGGAACTTTGCGTTCTTCCAGCATAGAGATGGGCCCTTTAGGGGGTTAGAGGGGGGTAAAGTTAGCACTGATACTATCTGCCAGGATGATGGCAATATCAGTTGTTTCTGTATATTTAGTGCCATTGTGCTGTAACTCAGAGCAGATCTGAGTGTTGCCATTGAGATTCTTGACATAGCTATAGAATGCTTTGTGGTTGTCTTTAGAGTCAGTGGCAATTTTGTTTTCATTATTTATTTATTATTATTTATTTATTTATTTAACATTTATTTTACCAGGATAAGTCCAACTGGACATCATGTGTCCTTTGTCAGTGGAGTCCTGGGGAGAAAAGCTCCAAAGAAATAACAGTGTACATACATGCTTTAGATAACAATAAAACTGGCATATAAGATAAGAGAAACAACGAAGTACAAAAAACAATTATGTAGAACAATAAGATACTCAGGAGTAGCACCATTATTTGCAATATATACAAAAAGCACATTTCAGGTGAGAGTATAGTGTATGCATTAAAGGCTTCAACGGGTCACTTACATATGAAAAAGTGGGTCTTCAAGAGGGGTCTTTGCAGTTGCAGAGAGGGTTAGTATTGAGGTGTAATTTAAGAAGGCCTTTGAAGGTGCCTGTGTGACTTTGTAGCCTGAGTTCAGGTGGGAGGGTGTTCCATGCTTTGGCAACATCATGGGAGAATAAGGCCTCCCCAGAACTGTTATTGCATGGATTAACTTCAATCAGGTTTTTGATACATGAAGGTAGCTCCCTTTTAGGGTTGCAAAAGTTTAGCATGTCGGCAAGGGCAGGTCACTTCTCCGGATGGAAGAGAATTTGATGGGCTATGATCAGTTGGTGGTAGCGTAGGAGGTTTGGAAATTCTAACCAGTGCAGTTTAGTTAGGGACAGGCAATGGTGGGAATGTGATCTATTACTGGCAGTGAACTTAGCTATTTTATTGTAGCATGTAGAGAGTTTGTTCAGGTTGGTTTTGTTAATATTGGTGAGAACTGGAGAGGCATAAAGTAGTGTTGATAAGAGATGAGTTCTGGCTATTATTGTTCTAGTCTCAGGGGTTAGGAATAGTTTGCAACGATATAGGCAACCTAGTTTTTTATGGACTTTAGAGATAGTTTGGGATATGTGCTTGTTGTATTTAAGATGATGATCAATAGTGATGCCTAAGAGATTAGCCTCAGTTACTGGAATGATGAGGGTGCCATTGGTAGACATGATGGTAAAAGTGGTGTTGCAGTGTTTGATTGGGTGGAATAGTATTAGCTGTGTTTTTTTGGGGTTTAGTATTAGTTGGTAGTTATTTAGCCAGTTCTCTACCTCAGTGAAGCATTCTTAGGCTTTACTTTGAAGTAATTGGATGTTTGTTGCTGTGCAGATTAGGGTAGTGTCATCCGCATACTGGACAATGTTGGCTTTAGTGGTAGCTAGGTGGAGATTATTTGTAAATATGTTGAAGAGAAGGGCGCCAAGGATTGAACCTTGTGGGACACCACATGTGACCGGGGGGGGATAGGGAGTTGCCCCATTTGACAGTTTGTGACCGGTTGTTTAGGTAACTGTTAAACCGTTGTAGAGTGGGATCATCAAGGTTGAGTTCTGCTAGACAGGTGAGGAGTTTGTTATGGGAAACTGTATCAAATGCCTTGGATAGGTCTAAGAAGGTGGCAGAGACCAGCTTTCCTTGGTTCCTGTGCGAGTTTATGGTATTGGAAAAGTTAATTAGGCCAGTGTTGGTGCTATGGAAAGGTCTGAATCCATGTTGGGTTTTACTTAGAAGGTTGTTGGTTAGCAGGTGGGTAAGGAGTTGGTGGTGGATACATTTTTCTAGAATTTTTGAGAGAGGTGATGGACCTCCCTTGTTGAGGGGGGATGTTATATGAGGTTTTCCATAATGAAGGAATAGTATGCAGGGCAATAGATCTGTTAATAAGTAGGGAGACAGGGTAGGTGATGGCTTTGAATGCAATTTGTAGATATTTAGCTGGAAGACTGTCGGCAGCTAGGGTGGTAGGTTTGAGTTTAGCTAAGAGATTTTGAATGGTAGATGTTGGTACTGGGGTGAGTGTGAAAGGGGTGGAGTTAATCTGGTAGTTTAACGGTTGAGGTTGGGTTGTGGGTGATATTGCACTTACCAGGTTCAGTACTGAAGAGGTAAAGTAGTTATTGAAACTAGAGGCTATATGTGAATCAATACCTTTTCTATCTGGGGGTGGTGTGGTGACTTTTCATAACTAATTTTAGAGGATTTTATGAGGGATCTCAGCTTCTTACTGAGGCTGACCAAGGAGTTCCTCCAGTCATTGGATTTTACTCTTTTTTGCAACAGTTTATTTCTTCTGTTGTAGAATTTCTTTATGGCAGGGTACCACCAGATTGGCTTCCTTTTATTGGAATATAGCATCTTGATTCTGTTAGGGATTGCACAATCCATGCATTCGTGTAAGTGCTTATAAAGTGCATTTGTGCAGGATTCAGCAGTCGTACCTCTATTGTCCATCTGCATGGGTGTCGTGAAGTTTGCCACTTCTGTCTTAAGAAGCGTGAAGTTGGCTTTGGAGAAAATATTTATGGTATTTTCCCTAATGGAGGTTGGGGGTGGGATGTGGATGATCTAGGGTGATTTGCTTGTGGTCAGATCTGACCAATGAGGAATTGACCTCTGGTGTGGAACACTGGTTGCCCATATTGGTAATGACCAGGTCTAGGATATCTGTAGTAAGAATCTTTGTGTTCAACATCTTTGTATCCTGTATAGGAAGGGTTAAAATGTGAAACTACTGAGTTGTTTTTCTTGTAAGGAATTTGCTGACCAGAAAGGAATGCACAGATGCTACTTTGGTCCAGGCACAGGCCTATCTTGGGACTGACCTCTAACCAAGGAGGAGTGCATAGATGTTACCTTGATGTAGGCACCAACTTATCTTGTGTCTGACTTTTTACCATCTAAGGCTCCAGTGAGTGAATTTATAGCCTTGACTGAAATTCCTTGTCTAGTAACCAGCTGCTGTGTATGCACAAAAGAGGGTATAAAACCCATGTAAAGTGTGTAGAAATTAGACTGCTGACAACCAAGAACTTTGTGGCAGGTCTCCATGCATGTAAAATAAACTCTTTTTGGCCTACCTTTTTGATTCTTCCAGTATATGTTAAGAGTATTAAAATCTTTTGACATTTCTGGTGCCGGGGCCACCTCTTCGCATAAGAGGGACTGAAAAACCTGTACAGGAAGGAAAGACCTCCAACAAAGAAGTCGTAAGTAGAGGCCAGTCACTCTTAGATTCGATCTGTGGGACGGGTGATTTAACGAGGCGGAAGATCCGCTTTTTATTTGTAAAAGTTTTTTTAAAAGGGACTAGTCATAAAGGAATTTCTTTTGTTTAAAATTTTACAAAGGTAGAGATCTCAGGAAAGGAAACAGTTTTTCTTTTAAATAAGAAAAATGGGAACAGGAAGCAGTTGTTGTGTTAGGAAGGGCTGCTTAAATAAAAGGACTGAGGATGAGGAATATATGTTTAAATTACATCCAAAAACTTGAAATATATAAAAAAATGGAAGAAAGACTATGGGTTTAGTGGTACCTTGAATAAATCAGAATGTCAAAATCTAGTGAGAGGGACACAGGAGGTAAGGTTAAGAAACAGAAAAGGTAGGATTTCCTCAAGCACAGAAATGGTTAGAAGAAGCTAATAAGAGACATAGGGAACAATTTTCAAATAAGGGAGATGGTGTGCAAAGATGCATTTTTCGTCTAAAAGTTAGAAAAGACATGGTTAGTCCACCCCAGTATCAGGAAGATGACACAGAGAATCAGGATAAAACTGTACCCTCCGTAGTACTGACAAAACAAGTAGGTGAAACCCTGGAACTCCGAACCGTAATATAGATAAATCAGAATGGAAGCTGAAATGCAAAAGCTGAATTAAATATAGTATCTACAGACTCATATCCCCTTATAGAAGTAGCAAACCCACAGGCAGGAACACCGGTCAAGGTCCCACTATTTTAGTTTACCGACCTTGGACACGGGAAGACATCTTTTGCGATGACATTGCAGGTATGATGGAAAGTTACAAATTAAATTCCGTTGAAGTGAACAGGTAATACGCCAAATCTTAGGACCAGATTGGCACTTAATTTGTGGAATTGGGATCCCTGACTAGGACAAATAGTAAACCACGTGCCTTTGAGTCTGAATCATATAAGACACAAACACAGGACTTGTTAAAGATGAAACAGTGGGAGCCTAAGGCAGATTGGACTTGTATTAATCAGTGTGTACAAACTGAAGATGAAAAAGTAGATCATTATTTACAAAGACTTAACCAGTGCTTTGATAACCATAGTGGAATAGACAAACCACCCAATCAAGAAAAGGATTCACCTTATGAACAACAGTTAAAAAAAAGGATGTAGGACTGCAATCAGTAACGCAAGACATGCAGAAAAATATTTAGAAACATTCAAGATTATGAAGGCAGACAGAAAAGAGGAGAATGTTTCAAATGTGGCAGAAAGGGACATTTTGCCAGGGATTGCCGGTCTTCTGAAAGAACTAAATCAGCATGACTATATGATGGTGGTGGAGGTGAATCAGACCCGGACAAAAAGGCTGATGGGCCAGACTCAATAAGGCACAGTGAAGAGGAAGCTTTTGAGGATATAAATGAAGAGGGTAAGGGAGAATGTGCAGGATGGGAGAATGAAATGACTGATTTTCGAGGCGAATCAGGAAAGGCTAATATCAGGTTGTTAATTTAACAGCTTGGCTGTAACTATGCAGCTAGAGGCACAACCGATTATCACACTTCAAGTGGAAGGGAAGGATGTAGAATTTTTGTGTGATTCAGGTGCTAAAACCTCTGCAGTGCCATCTGATGTAACTTCTGATGACTATGTATTAGTCAAGGCAGCCAATGATAAAGAACCACTATCTAAACCCTTATGGTTCACGGACCCTGAAACTAACCAAACTATCAGATTTCGAGTCATCATTTCCAAAATTTGCCCTGTAAACTTATTAGGGAGAGATTTGATGCCGACTGCATCAGGTTCCAAGCATTAGCCACGAAAGTAGATATTCAAGATGTTATGTTGCAGGTGGGGCAGGGTGATTTACACTACTGGTACAGTAATGATCTTGTCGAAACTGGACCACAAAATGTAGTAAATGAGCTAACTAATTTAGCCTTAAGCAAATATGGCACACAACCGCCAGTGGTAGCTAAACAACTACACTGTACAATGTACTACAGAAAGTATGTAGGACCAGACGACAAATATGAAGAGCAATTCTTTAAACACAAGGTCACAAAAATCTTGTTACAAAACCTATATTGGGATAAAGCTGGAAATTCTGCAGTTACATGCAGTCTTACAAAAGATATGCAGTTACTTTAATAATTCTATTGCACATGTCTCTGTAACAAGGGAAGAACAAATGGCATGGTATCTGGTGGGGAGGAAAGTTACTGAATGGGCTAAAATGATGCCAGAACAGTTGGCATGTATACAAAGACTAAATTGGGTCACCCAGGCTAGACCAAGGGCCATTCTGACTATATCTCCTAACCCGGAAGAATTAAAGTTACAATCAGTGCCAGACTCCTTATGGTCCCGCGGGCAACATGACATTGGGCTAATAAGAACAGCAGGACAGGTTAAAATAACTCCAAAATCCGACTTTAGACCTCACAGCCAGCATCCATTAAGTAAAAAGGCAGAAGAAGGCATTCTACCAGTGATCACGGCTTATTACAAGCTGTTTTTTAATTCCATGCACAGATTCACTGTGTAACACACCCTTGTTCCCAGTAAGGAAACCGGATGGGACCTGGAGAATGGTACAGGATCTGCAGGCTGTGAATGCTGCTGTGGTACCAGGTCCCAGATCCATCTGTTTTGTTAAATTATATCCTTCCCACAGATAAGTATTTTTCTGTCATTGATATCAGTAACGATTTTTTCCATCCCTCTACAGGAAGCTAGTAGGTTTTGTTTTCGCTTTACGTTCATGAGCAGAAATGTCAACAAACCTGGCACAGTTTCAACCGGAGCATGGCTGTCATCTACTGTTATATCTTACTGGCTGCACCCACGGAGGCTGTCTGTGAGTCCGAAACTATTCGGTTATTGCATTTCTTGGCTTAAAGAGGGACATAAGGTAAACAAATCTAAATTACAATTTTGTAAAGCTGAAGTACGATATCTAGGCTATACCATTTCAAATGCTGGTAGACAACTGGATAGCTGTAGAAAAGAAGCTATTTTACAGGCACCAATGCCCAGTACAAAAAAGAAATGATGTCATTTTTAGGAATAACTAACTAATTATGCAGAGGAAGTGAGTCCACTTTCAGAACTTATTTTTGCACTTCCCATGGCAGCACATGACGCTGCAATGGACAGATAAGGCAATACAGGCATTTACTAGGGTAAAGCAACTGATAGCAGGATCTGCAACACTTAGCTTCCTGACTATACAAAACCTTTTGTTCAGACAGTAGATTGTAAGCAGGGCTTTTATGATCGGTTCTGTTGCAAAATTTATGGGGATAAGTTGAGACCATTAGCTTTTTATTCCAGTAAACTGGACACAGTGGCCTGCAACCCTAGTTTTGATTCATGAAATACTTCTACAGGATAAAGTTACCTTTCTCTCCTAGCAGACACTTGTCCTGCATGACAATGTTACTATCACAACCACACATGACCATTGAGTGATGCACCACTCTTAATCCAGCCACGCTGTTACCTACAGCTGATTCACATTTGTTTAGACTTAATACACTCTAATGTCTTACCAAGACCAGACCTTAAGGATCAGCCTTGAATGAGGCAGGTATTACACAAGTGGGTTATGCAGTCACAACTGAGACTAAGTAGAGGCAGCAAAACCTCTCCCCAGGAATCTGTCCCGCAAGCCGCTGAATTGATTGCTTTGACCAGAGCATGTACCATTTCCAAGGATAAGGCAGTTACTATCTACACAGATAGTCAGTATGCTTTCCACGGTCCATGTCTTTGCACAGCAATGGAAAATAGGGGAATGGTTACTGCCTCAGGAAAGGAAATAATCGCTGTCCAACTGCCACGGGATTGGCCATCTGTGCCAAGGATCCAGTATCACTTGAAATGCACTAGCTGACAAAACTGCAAAAGTGTAGCCTTAACCTCTACTTTTGCACTCGAGACCACACAGAAGGAACTTCATCCTACAGATAAATTTGATCTACAAACTTTGCAAGTAATGCAGGAACTTAGTACAGTTCAGGAAAAACAGCGATGGGTTAAATATGGGGCTATTCAGAAGCAAGGAGTTTTGTAGGTCCAAATGATAAGTATGTCTTGCCAACAAACCTTTTAGGTATGCTGGCCCATCTCATCTGGGCCCTGCTGCTATGGTTCAAATGACCCAGCAAATTTTGGACCAAGGGCTTTATAGCATATGCTGCTAGATTTTTTTTTTTTTATCCTGCTTGTGCGCGATACCATAGTGTGGTGGTATACAATCACTCCAGCAGCTTATCCATTTCACACAATCTGTATGGATTTTATTGAACCAACTCCTGTTCAACAAAAGCGATTTGTATTAGTCATTATTGATGCTTTTACAAAATGGGTTGAAGCTTTTCCAGTAACACATCTAATATTATCCCTCATTTTGGGCTACCCACACGCATCTATTCTGATAATGGCACACATTTTGTAAACCAAGTTATTCAAAAGCTGTTTTCAGATTGAACTAAAACACCACTGTGCCTACCACCACACAGTCAGCAGGTTGGTTGAACGCCATAATGGCATTCTCAAAGGCAAGTTACGTAAACTCATGGCGAGACACATCAGTCTTGGATAAACTGCTTACCTCTGGCACTCCTGTCCATACTTCAAAAGGGTCACACCATTTGAACTACTATATGGGATGAAGAGATAGCAGATTACATGAGGAAAATGCTGACAAAAACTAACACTAATGATTATTTTTCAGATCAGAAGAACAACAGGATCCTGGAAGTGAAGGCTGGCGAGTGGGTGTGGATTAAAATTGAGGTCCATACCAGGTTAATAAAGGAGCGAACATCTTGGATCCACCTGACACATTGCAAGATTGTCAGGAAATTTGAGTTGGAAAAGAATTTGAGTTCCCCTGAGGAACACTGATTAGTAGCAATCCTGTTTTTGTATGAACTTTTCTGACTGTTGTAGCAATGCAGGGAAATACCGGAAGGGAGCAGCCTTTCCCACAAAGGCATTGTAGTATAATTTTGTTATTAGTGATTGTAAGTGTTGTTTTTCTGTTGTGGCCATTTTATTTTCACACGAAACTAGCCAAACAAAGAGAGATGAAAATACAGCTTGGCATCCACCTTTAACACGTATCAGGCTATTAAATATGCATATGCTTTGTCTTTTAATGTTTCAAATTGTTGGATATGCACAGCTATCCCGACTGTACATGGTGGTCTGATGTTAGGTACAGTCCCTTTGGTGGCAAATGATACATGGGCCAATTTACTATTTGAAAGAATGGAACTGTATGTTTCCAGAGATCTGGAAAAATTAAGGTTGGATGGAGTCAATGTAATGTAACCATAATCCATAACTGTACATTAGATGGGCACTGTGCAACAAGTTTCAAGCCTATAAGAGTGCTTATTAACAGTACAGGGCTTATTAATGTCACAAGTTTTGTTGAAAAAATGTTATCTGTGTATGATCTTTTGTTTAAAGGGATACAAGACAAAGGAAATCATTATATTCCAGTAAATATCACTCTTAAAGTGAATGACTGTTATTTTGTCTGTGGTAAAAAAACATACAAATGGTTACCAAGGAATTGGTCAGGCAGTTGTTTTTTGGGTTATTTGGCACCAGCTATAAGACATTCATTTTATCTTCCCCAAGGTAAAATATGAAATGTGTGAATAAACCTGTTAATCCCGTAGGTAACATTGATGCATCCTGGATCTATCATCATGATTTGGCCCACAGTAGCAGCAAGAGACTGTCACACATGGACTTGGGCGATGATGTCATTTCTTGGGCTGGTATTCTTCCAGCCTATGGGACAGTAAAATCTATTTGGGAGCTCAGAAAACTGTCAAAACTGTTAGAAACTCTGAGCAATGCAACTTTATGAGCTAACTGCAATGAGGACTGTAGTGTTGCAGAATCGGATGGTGCTTATCCAGGAGGAGTGTTGTTCTTTTATTCATATAGACAGTCATTTGGAGATCTTACAACAAGTTTCTGAACTTACAAAACCAGGACAGAATCCATTGCTGACTTTTTCCAGAATTGGTTTGGAAATTGGGGAACAGTATTTATGAATGTCTTAATTGCTGTATGTGTTGGTGCCATTATATTCCTACTGTTGGGTTGTTGCTGCATTCCTTGCATCCGAATGATAATATCAAGTGTATTGTCTGCCAATGCAACTAAAGCTTATTATTCTGAATATACAGAAAATGAATCGTGTTAAAACCTGTATGAATAAAATGTATTACTGGGGATACAAAGTGTTGTGAGAAATGTAGTAAGAATCTTTGTGTTCAACATCTTTGTATCCTGTATAGGAAGGGTTAAAATGTGAAACTACATTGCGTGCAAAGAAATAAGCTAAAATGAGTTGTTTTTCTTGTAAGGAATTTGCTGACCAGAAATGAATGCACAGATGCTACTTTGGTCCAGGCACAGGCCTATCTTGGGACTGACCTCTAACCAAGGAGGAGTGCATAGATGTTACCTTGATGTAGGCACCAACTTATCTTGTGTCTGACTTTTTACCATCTAAGGCTCCAGTGAGTGAATTTATAGCCTTGAATGAAATTCCTTGTCTAGTAACCAGCTGCTGTGTATGCACAAAAGAGGGTATAAAAACCCATGTAAAGTGTGTAGAAATTAGACTGCTGACAACCAAGAACTTTGTGGCAGGTCTCCATGCATGTAAAATAAACTCTTTTTTGGCCTACCTTTTTTGCTGCGTGATTCTTCCAGTATATGTTAAGAGTATTAAAATCTTTTGACAATATCGCTGCCCCTGGTGGGGGTGTGGATAAGTTGATCCAAGGTGTTGGAATTTATGAATTCCAGAAAACATTGAGCAAAAGAGTTGGTACATGAGTAGTTTTCCCAGTTAATGGTGGGATAGTTGAAATCACCCATTATTAGTGTGTTAGGTTGTACCCTAATATTTTCCAGTGTATCAAGAAATCAGGAGTGGGAATCCTGGGGCATGGTGGGGGATCTGTATCAAGCTGCAGTTTGGATTGCGGTCTTACCCAGAGTTAGTTGCACTTGGATAATCTCGGATGCATTATGCTGAGCAACAGCCTGGAGGTGTGGATATCCTTAATGAATATGGACATGCTTCCCCCTTTAGTGTTTTGGTCCAGGTTAGGTGGCCGAAAGGTGTGCTATGAATTATAGCCTGGTAATGCAGTGTTGCTCTCTGGACCCTTGAACCAGGTCTCTGTCACTGCACAAATGTCGATGTTCCCCATTTTAAGGAGTATCTTGAGTGAGTGCATTTTGAAGTTTAGACTTCTAGCATTGAGTAGCATTACCCTCAGATTTCGCTTGCTTGTACCTGTTATGGTGGTGAATGTGTCATTTGAACCTTGCCTAAAAAGGCACTAATGAAGGTTCAGGTCTATGGTTCTGTTGGACATACTGAAATACAGGAGTCTATAAGACACAGAATGTAGAAACAGGGCTTCCAGCCTCTCCTGGTAACTTAAGGTTTTTAAAACAGAAACCTTTTTGTTTAGGAACATCTTGGACTATCATCCTGTCTAGTGAATGGAGGTGTGTTGATATGGCCTTACCATTTTCCCTGCACATCCCCATTTTTTCTCAAAATTTAGAGAAGAACGGACATACATGAGGGACAGGTCTCACATTTACAATAGATATCCCCTCAATAGCCTGCTCCCATGAACAGAAACTGCCCTCATTGATTCCTAGTCTTCAAGGTTCTAAATGGGGTCTGCACCCTGGTCATACACCCCTCAATTCCTCCCTTTCTCAAGAGACTTGAGCAGGCTATTTATTATTATTTTTCTATCTCCACAGCCAACTCCAACAGTGGCTGGGTCAGTAAATGAACAGACAATTGCCGGGTTATAGATGACATTATCTCTCTATGCCATGGATCTGACATTATTCTCTTATGTTGAAAATTCTACAATAACAAGACTTAAAAAATATAGGTAAAAGCTGACAATTTTATACTTGAGGACAGTAATGACTGCCAGACTGGCAGGAGTCCAGTAAAACTACAGTCTACTTATGAAAAGAATGTAAGTAAATCTATTCACTACATTTTATCCAGCTGTAAAAGCCAATACATACATCTTTAGTATCAAAAGCAAGCCTAAAGATAACAATATTGCAATGTTTAACCATGCGGTGATAGCACACCTGTAAATTTGTATTGCTGTATTTGGAACTGAAATCTAAGCACTAAAATAATGCAGTCATGCTGCCTCATGGGAATAATTCATTACATGCACGTGCATGCCTGATGCTGCTCACTTAGTTTTTATGCTGTCACTTTCTGCAGCATTTATTTATAGAAGCAATGATTTTTTTTTAAAAGAAGATGGAACATGTTCCACTGTTAATACAATAAATACACTGAGGTTCATAATAAATTAGTGATATGTATAGGCATCTCCATCATGGTGCATGTATAGATACAGCATGGAAATTCCTGGGCTTATTTATACATAGAATTGCACAACAAATCTAATACTATAAGTGAAAAGTTAGTTTTATTCAATAAGAAACTAGTACTTAAAACTAAGTGATGGAACAGTTTTGAAATGCAGGACTTAAGCATAACAGTGACCAAGGTTGCCTGGATTCAATAAAAGATTTGTTCTACATTCTTTTGTATGCTGTTTAATCTGAGGACAAATTAACACTTTAGGGTCTTGGACTGGTGCACCTCTTCTTAAACCAGCACAATTCTCATTTCATCGGCATGATCTGGAAGATAACCATAAGTGACTGAAACATTGATGTGCAGCACACATCTGCCTGCGGTCAGCTCGTACCACATGTATATACATCTTCTGCGTAGATATTAGGAGTACGAGTGAGCTGTCAGGTTCTATAATCTCCATTTCTTTGTAACAATATTTGAAACGGTGTTGATACAAGACAATATTGTAGAAACCTCGGTGGCACCAATAAGCATTAAATATCACCAGCGACCACAAGGTAAAATAAAAATTTTTATATATCAAACATATATTTATATTTTGACATAATACTTCATACTTTAATAAAATTATATAATTAGTTTTATGACTTAATAAATCATATCTCAATCATATAGTAGTATCTATTACACATTTGCCACAACCTCTATTCACTAACATTTTCAATTGACTTATAAATATATAAGTGTTAATTTGGTAAATAACAAACGCACTTTTGAATGGTTATTATCATATTTATATTTTTTAGTCAAATGTTTTTTATTCAAGTGTACCTTATTACAATGTTGTTAGGTTGTGATACTTAGTGTCAATTCTACGTATTTCATATTTACGGAAAAGTTTTAAAGTTTTTGTAGTACCAGTGACGTATTTATTTCTCTTTCTTTTAATAAAATTCAGGTATATCTAGTATATCTTGTATAGGAAAATATATATGGTATATTTAGTGAATTGTACAGACGATAGAAGCTAAACTTTGTATACATTTAAAACGTCTTTACTTGCACTTTATGATATAGTAATATCCCTTTAAGACTGGATATTAAGTTTGGCGCCAAAGAATTCATTTAAACTGATTCCAGCTAATTTTCAACAGTTCTGATGAAGACCAGATACGCTGGTTGAAAGCGCTCAACTGTTGATTTTTTTTGGACTTATTTGGTGTTTTGTCTATCTGATTCGAAGGACTATTAATGTTTTTGTGCAGTACATCGTTTATCTTGGTTGTCGCTGTGCTCTGATAGCACTGTATATCTGTCAGTTGTTCAAAATTGTTTCCTGTGGCGTTATGTGGATACATTAAAACAAATTTTTATTTTACCTTGTGGTCGCTGGTGATATTTAACGCTTATTTGTAACAATATTGATAACATCCAGTTCAGTGTGTCTTTCTCTACTCGAAGTAGGCAGTATGAGATAAATGCCAGACTTGCATAGCATGATTATATATTTTAATAGAATACAGATCACTTAATGTCAATGTGCTTGCATTTTGTCAATAGTTTCTGGTCTACTATAGCACAATTCATACATGTATACATGTATGTTCATGTATACATGTATGTTTGTACCTGCTGCTTATGACTGATTTCTATACATGCAGCTATAAAAAAGGACGTTCTTGGCAGTGCTGCTATAATGTAGTATTTAGGCAGACTGAAATACAGCTGCTACTACATCTATCATACTGCAGTGTGTAACTAATGTATATGTGAGTGATCTGAAGGCAAACAGCTATATACCATATGCGTGTCAGCCATGCTTTCCTTTAGCACAATGTTTGAGAAGTGTTAAAACACAGTATTCTGTAGGTGATAAGATGTCCTTTCTACATCTATCAGTCACTTCTTGGGTTGCACAATGTGTTGTGTGGGTAGTAATGATGAATGGTGTTATGTAGGCAATCATAAAATCAGCACCTGTTTAGTAACAGCACCTGGGGGTGCACAGTAGTTAGGTAGTGCAGATGCTTTTGGGATGGTTATACCTGTGTGAATGGCCCCTTATATTGCAGTATGTACTGACAATGGGCATGGACTGTGCATGCCAGCTTTGTGTACTCATTCTACAGGAGGTGTAAGGGGGCAAGCTAGATGATAGTATGCCCCCATTTCAAGAGCTCATCACTGGAGTTTGATCACAGTGGTTTGCCTTGGGATGTACAGCCAGTAAATTAACAGACAACTGAACTTACTCTGCCATCACCACTGCAAATCCACTGTTGTAGGCATCGTGTTGCAGGTGAAGCAGGTGTTGCTACAGCTGTTTCCCTCACATAACATGCAGAACAGTTGTAGACAAGCATAAAGTCACAAGCATAGACAGCTAATGGCCACTACAGGGATTAGTTGAAGCTACTGAGTACTTTGCCTATGATTATCATGTACAGGTACACCAAAGGAATGCAGACAGGGCATGACATGATACTGTTGTGGTCCAGCATTTGCACAGATGACTGCAATAAGGACATGAGGTAAGGCCTCATTGACACAAGGTGTATGACTGAAACAGCATTGTATTACCCCCTCCTGTCACATGTCTAGTAATCAGAAAGATGGTGGAGTACAAAGGTGGCATGGGTGAGATCATACAATATACCACAGGTTGTAAATATCTCACAGGTTTTTGTGAGGGCATACAGCATGGTCATCCAGAGTCACCATGGCATAAGAATCTCATTTTAGTAGGCTAAAGACTCATTCCATTATATTATAACACCTCTGGTCTGCCCAGTTCTCTAACAACTGCTGTGGTGTTTTTTGGTGATCTGGTGGATGTGAGGAGCCATGGTTTAAGATGGTATCAGATGTCACCCAGGAGATACCTGTGGGTGATGAGCTTATATTCAAATGTTTGGCACACAGCACTAGAGTACCACATATTGGTATCATGATATCCACAGTTGTTTTAAAAACGTTCAGTTTATGGGTACACCAGGTGACAATTTATGGAGTAATATTTATACCAACTTACATATGTAGGCACATCTTAGGGAACATGTTTCTGAATTATAATATGCATGGAATCCACTGTGCTAAGTATACCTGGTAGGTGATAAATTAAATGGAATCCACATTTGCATTTGTGGCATATGAATATATACCCCTGTGTATGCAGTAAACAGTCTAAAACTGCTGTAGGATCCAGCTAAAAGATACCTGTGAAATCCCAGCTGTATTTTTGATTGGCCTCTGGATGATTCCAATGACCACTATATTCAACTGGATTATTATTATTATTATTATTATTATTATTATTTGTAGGGTTATTGGATGATAAATTTGTATACCTCCATCCTTCTGCACATACTTACATAGAACAATTACAATTTGTGCATCCCTATAGGAACAATGTAACAGTTAACAGGAGAATGACATATAAAACCATCGAAATTTGATGCAATACTTAACATAGCAGCAATGTGTAGATTGATCTGCAACTGATATTGTAGCTTTTGCTGCTATCGTATTTGCAAGGTTACATGGTATACATTCCATTGTCTTTAGTGACTGTACATAGTTCAGATATGGTTCGGAACACTTGGAGATGAAACACTTTATGAATCACATTCTGTGGCAGTACGTGCATAACTTCATTTTGTGTATGAGTATTATTCCTAGCTTGCTGATTGCACACTACGTTTCAGTGATGGTTTGCATGTATATTTGTGAATTGCATAAAACTTTGGTATGTACTTTTAGTATTGCATGATATGTTTATGAACATCACCTGAAGTTAAAGTTCATAGAGCGTCTTTATTTTATTCCAACAGTATATAGCTTCAAACAGAGTTTTTAAACAGCAATCAGTGTGACAGCAGATAAGATTACAAAAGAGTAATGATTTCTTGGTAGTAGAATGTATACATCAGAAAAGTGAATGTTCCAGCTTGAGGACAAAATTAACATGGATAGCTTATTAGAAGAGAATGCTTATGGTATTTGGGGGTTAATCTTAGTTAATGATACAGTGGAGTTAAATGTTTTATCACTTCTATCCAGATTTATAGATGTTTCCCTGGTGTCAAAAATATACTGGTACATTTACCAAATCCAACTTCAGCCAGTGACAAGTGGAGTACCACAGGGCTCAGTCCTGGGTCCTCTCCTGTTTGGCATCTACTTCTCAGAAGTCCAGGCTAATACAGCAGGTCTTTGGCAAATGAAGTTCGCAGACAACTGCAAACTAGGTGCCATAATAGAATTGCCTATTGATGTGGACATTCTACAAAGGGGCCTCACTGAGACTGATGCTTGGTGTCAAAGTCATGGCCTCAAACTCAATGCCAAGAAGTGCATTGTTATCCCCTTTGAGAAAAACACTGTACCCATGAACTACCACATAGGTAGTAGCCTACTGAACACCAAACATGTGATAATTGGGACACAAGTGGACAGTAGTCTCTCCTTTGATAATCACATCACCACAGTAGTGAGGAAATCCTTCTATGTGGTACACCTCATCATAAAAAAAGAAAAAAGTGGTCATTGTTCCTCTCTACTCATCCCTCACCAGACCCATTATAGAGTACAACGCCCCATTTGGCATGTACCTCGCAAGACATCTACAACAACTAGAAAGGCCACAGAAACACCTCACTAAGTGGATTACTGGCCTCAAACAGATGCCATACACAGACCGTCTCAAAAAACTCCAGCTGTACTCTGTCGCTTATCAACCCCAGATCTGTTGAACATGCTACACTTAAAGAAACCCCAATCCCTCTGAGACACATGCTCTGGGGACCTAAACCTTGCCACCACAATAAATAGAATATGCTGGAGGGATAGATTCCTGTCCCAAGCAAAGCTCATTAGCCCTCTTTAAGAAACATCTTGACAATTGGATGGGAAATAGGAAATTAACCCCGGGGATTACTTCTGTGGCTCTGCTAGACAGGGGCACAGGAAAATAACTTTGGCAAAAGCCAGAGAACTTTTTTGGCTAGGCTTATATAGGCCCCATGGCCGATAGCCTAGTACCTAGCTATAAACCTATGAACCTATGCAAATGCACAAAATATACATCAAAGCAATATGTTGCTCTCTGATGAAATAAAGCATGATTTAATATGCAGCAATTATTGATCTTAAATAATGTTTAATAAAATAGTGACATGACCCAGCAAGTGAGGAGAGATGTAACCTCTTCACCCCTGGGAACTTTCAGCATAATTTAACATGTAGCTCATGAAGTCTTTTGAAGAAAAATATTTATGACGAGTGCTGGTAGAACAATTAGACTACTCAGCAAACTTTAGAAATTAGAAACAGAAACCTGAAGCAGTACTGCAAC